>NC_142522.1:26893451-27055951 GCF_964205215.1 Stylophora pistillata
TTGCAAAGCGCCTTGAACATAGGATAAGAGCGCTATAGAAATAAAAGTTATTATTATTATATTATAAGAATATTTACCTCCACTTTAGAGAGTAATTGTTATATATTTGGCAATATTTCGTCTCTTCATATTTATCAGACACACGGAATCTGCAGATGTAGACCGAAGGTGATTGGAAAGAAGTGTGACCTGTGCAGTCCAGGCCTCTTTGGTGTAAAGCAGGGTTGTTTAGGTACGACTTCTACATTAACTGATTCGTTAGAAATGGGAGTTACTCAAATGGTTTTGTGTAAGTTAAGCAATTCTGGTTTAAAAAGCTTTAGCTTTTTAACTCTTTACAGTGGCCAATTTACAATTTTAACTTAGCTGATATAACCAAATAACCTTGTTACCCCCACCGACGCAGCACCACAGTTTCTTTAGAAACTTACCCCCTTTACTCTCACAATGCCTCTCTCCACTCAGGGGTATAATTGGGTACCGGGGGTAACAAATAACCTTGTCACCCCCACCCACGCAGCACCACAGTTTCTTTAGAAACTTACCCCCTTTACTCTCACAATGCCTCTCTCCACTCAGGGGTATAATTGGGTACCGGGGGTAACAAATAACCTTGTTACCCCCACCTACGCAGCACCACAGTTTCTTTAGAAACTTACCCCCTTTACTCTCACAATGCCTCTCTCCACTCAGGGGTATAATTGGGTACCGGGGGTAACAAATAACCTTGTTACCCCCACCTACGCAGCACCACAGTTTCTTTAGAAACTTACCCCCTTTACTCTCACAATGCCTCTCTCCACTCAGGGGTATAATTGGGTACCGGGGGTAACAAATAACCTTGTTACCCCCACCCACGCAGCACCACAGTTTCTTTAGAAACTTACCCCCTTTACTCTCACAATGCCTCTCTCCACTCAGGGGTATAATTGGGTACCGGGGGTAACAAATAACCTTGTTACCCCCACCTACGCAGCACCACAGTTTCTTTAGAAACTTACCCCCTTTACTCTCACAATGCCTCTCTCCACTCAGGGGTATAATTGGGTACCGGGGGTAACAAATAACCTTGTTACCCCCACCCACGCAGCACCACAGTTTCTTTAGAAACTTACCCCCTTTACTCTCACAATGCCTCTCTCCACTCAGGGGTATAATTGGGTACCGGGGGTAACAAATAACCTTGTTACCCCCACCTACGCAGCACCACAGTTTCTTTAGAAACTTACCCCCTTTACTCTCACAATGCCTCTCTCCACTCAGGGGTATAATTGGGTACCGGGGGTAACAAATAACCTTGTCACCCCCACCCACGCAGCACCACAGTTTCTTTAGAAACTTACCCCCTTTACTCTCACAATGCCTCTCTCCACTCAGGGGTATAATTGGGTACCGGGGGTAACAAATAACCTTGTTACCCCCACCCACGCAGCACCACAGTTTCTTTAGAAACTTACCCCCTTTACTCTCACAATGCCTCTCTCCACTCAGGGGTATAATTGGGTACCGGGGGTAACAAATAACCTTGTTACCCCCACCCACGCAGCACCACAGTTTCTTTAGAAACTTACCCCCTTTATTCAATTGTGTTCTAGACTGATAAGAATTTTGTGATAGCTGAAAGGCACTCCCCCAGAACACCACGTTTTCTCAGGCTGACTGATAGAGAGGATTTTCGTGTGTAAGCATGTACCTGATTCTGCTACTCAGCGATCTCCATTTTATTGATAAAGGCTAATAGTTTCGAAAGAAACTGTTTGGGGCTGCGTCGGTGGGAGTAACGAAATAATTTAAATATATCAACAAAGCTGAAGTGGTAAATTGGCCACCGTAACGATTACAAAAGCTGACGTTTCGAGCGTTAGCCCTTCGTCGAACCGAATCACAGTTTCTTTAGGAAAGTAGACGCGACAAGTAGATGAATAAAAACTGTAAGCCCATTTTATTGAGTCAGTAAATCAGTCTTCAAAATGGAAACTGAAACTGCTTTAACCTTAATATATCACAGATATGCTACTGATAAACGTCTAACGCTAATACCTTTTCAAATGGTCATAATTTGATTCGCAGCTGTACTACATAATATTTATCATAACGATTATAATAATAGGTTTAATAAAGGACCTCTCTGTAGATCACCTACAGGTGAGAGAGCTCCCTGTTTAAATACCATTATTATAAAGATGGTGACGATAATAATGATGATGATGATTATAGGATCATTATAGTAATGATAATAATAATGTAAACAATACTGCTTATGACAATGATAATGACAGATATATTTATAGAGTAATTATCAATTGAGTGTCCAAAATAATCCTAGATTGCATAAGTCTCCTTCGCGCCCGTTGTTTGGTCCCGTCATGCAACGTGGTGGGGGGTGAAACGTGACGAGACCAAAGAACTTGTTCGAAGGAGACTAAGATTGCCTTGGTTTTGTTTCTGTTTGCTCTCTGGTTAGTTTAGAAAACGATAGCTGCAAAACAGAACAATTCTTATGATATTTTCCTCTCTCTGATTTGCCGTTGTGATTTATTTTCCCATGGTTTACGACATTCAATCGAAAAGCCCTTAAGGTTACATCATTTTTCTGCAGCGTGCAGCTGTAGCACAACTGGATCCAATAATCCTGATCAGTGTGACAGAAATAGTGGACAATGTTCCTGCAAGCCTAACGTGATTGGTCGCACTTGTGATCAGTGTAGGCCGGACTATTTTAACTTCACCTCTGCTCAGGGTTGCCAAGGTATGGCAATTCGTGATATGTAGTATGCGCCAACTTCAGGTGGCTGAACACAGTTTTTGATACCTGTGTTTCTTTCACCATTTTCTCTAGCACCCTTGCTCTCTCGGTCGCCAAAACTGGCAGCAAGCAAGTTAACAACACAAACTTTGCTTTTTTTAGAGTTAAGCTGACGTATGTGTCATTGCCATGGCGACACGAATAAATATAAACAGGCCTTTGAAATCACTTTGTTTATTAGTAGAAAATCTAGTTATTAGATTTTCTTTATAATTTGCATGCAACGAGCTTGTAACGATACTCACAAGTTAACACCATTTTGCTAACAGTTTAACAGAGAGATCTTTAATTATCCCTTGTTAAAGGTTCACTCAATTATCTAGAATTTCCTGAGTTAAAAATCAATTTTTTTCAATACTCCAGTTACTTATTTCCTAAAGTATTTTCGTGCCAAATTTCAAGAAATTCTAATCAGTGGTTCTCAAGAAATAGGCATATTTCCGAGAAAGCAATTTTCCATTCGATCGCAATTTTTTTACATAGTACGCATACGCTGCATTTAACTGGGTTCTTTTGATAACGACGAAAAAGCTGAGAATTGCTGGGTTCTTTGCACCGTTAACTTATCTTACATGTCTTTGTAATAAAAGATTAAAGCCCTCAATACACTGCGCCAACCATAGAGAAAAAATAACACAGATAGTGCAGATACGTGTTGTGTAAATAAAATGACCGATCTATGGACAGCATGCTTGTTTTTTTGCAATCCTTGTGCGCGCCTGAATTGCATCAGCAAAAGCGTGCGCAAAAACTGTGTTTAGCCACCTTAAGTTACCTATAATAGATCAAAAGATTAAGATTTTACCCAGAGAACGTAAATTGAACATAGCGAAAAAATAAATGTTCCTGAGTATTTCATGGTGCCATCTTCGGTTAAAATCCGTAGGATGAAGATGGTAGGCTAGAATCATTTTGCAATGTTTAAGCGCGGCTTAACGAAAAGCTGTAATGCTACCTTTCATCTCTCTTTAATATCAAAAGAAGAGACCCATATTTCTCAAAATAAAGGAAAACACTTGAGAAACCAAAACTTTCGAGGCCTTTCAGAGACTAGTTCTTAGATCTTTAATTTTTTTTTTTCTACTTCTTTCAGCCTGTGCTTGTTTTTTACCTGGTGTGAAGGAAGACATCAGTGCACAGCACTCAATGTGACAATGATTCTGGTCAGTGTCTCTGCAACAGTCGTGTGACGGGAAGGACCTGTGATATGTGCCGTCATCCTTTCTTGAAAATAAGTTCCGTCAGTAAGGCAGGGTGTGTAGGTATGCTATAATTACTCAAAGGATACATACGCTCCAGAAACTATGGCACGGTTCTTTATC
Source organism: Stylophora pistillata (assembly GCF_964205215.1). Classification (NCBI taxonomy): domain Eukaryota; kingdom Metazoa; phylum Cnidaria; class Anthozoa; order Scleractinia; family Pocilloporidae; genus Stylophora; species Stylophora pistillata. The sequence continues at coordinate 26,897,580 of NC_142522.1, forward strand.
TCTATCCTTATAAAGTCTATACCAAATCACGACACTGTTGGCGTTTTGTGTTTTGAAAGAGCAAACTAATGTTTTCGTTAATTGTCTTCAAATGTACTAGAAATAAGACCATAGGCTCCATCATTGTAAAATTCGCTTAACAAGTTAGCCGTTCACCAAAAACGAAACAGAGTCGTACGCCTCTTCTTTCCGTCTCAATTTTTTAATCTTGCGCACAACTTTGGCTGCTTACCTGTGAAGCGAGAGAGTCGTGCTCCAATATTTTCCGTCGCTTGGCAATGGCGATCTATTTAAATGATCATTGGGAACTGTCTAAAAAGACAAAGCGTTTTTTCTTTTTGTTACCGCGTGCTGTGGTTCATTCTGTTAATAATGAGGTGATCACTCGTAGACTTTCTGTAAGTGCTCACCTCATACCTTGCTCAAGTGTGCGCTTTTTAGACTCGACAAAGTGCACACTTTGAGATCGGTAAAACTGTGCACCTCAAGACATTTGAAGTGCTCAGTTTTAAGTTTGCCCAGATATGCGCCTGAAGCGGAGTTCTTTACGTGCATCATGATTCCTTTAGATTTGATGAAGCGCTCACCTTGATACTTAAAGTGAATACTGTAAGATTTGTTCAGTAGAGTGAACACTTTTGAATTTAAGGTGGCCACTCTAAGACTTATTTTAGTGTTCATCTATTAAGACTTGCTCAAGTGATCACTCTTTGACTTGGTAAAACGTCGCATCTTAAGACTCTTTTGAATGCTCACTTATAAGCTTGTCAAGGGGTGTACTTGATGAATCCACGCAGAGCCCTTCTTCAAACCCTATGAACTGACTGCCGTAACACTGTTAAAGTGTGATCCTCAAGACTCTCTTTAAGTGTTCTCTTTTTTAGACCTATTAGATCTTTTTAAGGGCTCATTAAGTGCGAACTTTAGAACTCATTTAATGCGCACTAAAAGGTTCTCTGAGATGGGGACCTTTGCGAGTCTTAAAGTGCAGACTTTAAGGCTCGTAAAAGGACGCTCTCTGAAACTTATGTAAGTAGATACTTGGAAATGTATGACTTAAGCCTGTGAGACTTCTTCCCTTGCTCCTCCTTTGCTTTACTGTAATGTCGTTCTTCAGTTTCTTTATTGTGTTTTGTTATTGAATCTCCAAATTTTACTTTGTTTAGCGGTATTTTACTTTTCAGTCCTCAAGTACTCACTTGTGATGCTTGGTCGCACAACAATAGGAAGGACGTGGAATCCAGCTCAGCGAATGACGAGGAACACTGATACTCGTTTGTGTTTCTGAAGACAAAAATAATTACCAGTGCAGCAGAACGGTCTTTTCAACTGGTTTTGGTGAAAAAAGCAACACAGTTATTTTGATAAAATTATGAAAACAGCCATCATTACGTATCCTAACTTATAGCTAAAATGTTCTTTGTATACAGATGTACTTTCTGTGTATTACTTACTGTGAATTCATTAGTACTTCACTCTCCTATTATTTTTTGGTTTTTGTTTTCTTTAAGGATGATGCATTAACTTGACGTCGGAAAATCCTGACCAGAGTTCCTGTTTGAGTGACTTGACTGGCACCTTGAGCGTTGTTAATATAATGTTTACTGATTTATTAAGTCGTTGTTTTACCTAGTCAAAGTTTTTGCCTTTAATGAGACATGCGCAAAGCATTAGTAAGTCAAACGTGACTGTAATCAGGCTTCTCGGGCGAGAACCGACACGTGATTATAAATAAAGGGTTGAAAATGCGTGGTTTTTTCGGTTTTGCTTTGTTTCGTTTTGTTTTGTTATTTATGTACGTTCATTATACTTCTCACTTTCTTCCTTTTGAGTAAAAGAGGAAATACCGTTTCCAGGGTTATTTATGAAAATTCACTCAGATGGAGCTCGACTGGAGTGCATTGAGGTGGTTTTGTTAGTTTGGGGTTGATTATTGTAAAGTGGGGTGCGTTGTGGTGGATTGGAGTACATTCGGGTCAGACAAGGCGTTATTGTTGATTGGGTTGGATTAGGGCTAATTAAGAGAACGGGGAATTAGAGTGGATAGGGGCCAATTGGCTGCAATTAGAGTCGTTTGGGATGAATTGAAGTGGATGAGAATTGATTGGTGAGAATTTTTTAGTTGTTCCAGATGTATCAGGAGAATTGGAGTTGATTGCAGTGAGTTGCGGTGAAAGGAAAGTATTGAGGTGGATTAAAGTGGATTGGTTATCGATCAGAACCAGCGGGAGTGGGTTGGAGAGATTAGAGTGAATAGCAGTAGATAACGGTGAGCTGGAGTGGGTTGGGATTAAAGTAGATTGCACCTTGAAGCTACGAAGATACGCAACCTGTACTGCACAGGCCGAGAAACTAGTTATTCTAGCACTTTAAGAGTGACAAACATGAAGAATTTGTGGATGAAATGAATCTCACTTTTCCTGTAAACAACAGCTTTAGCCATCATCAGCTTCATTTGATAAGACTGAAAAAGGAGATTAAAGGAACTACTCAGGATTTGGTGAATACAGTACAGTCGAACCTGTGTTAAGCGTTAACCTTGCATTATTAAGCGGTCGATTGTCAAAGTCCCAATATTTTTTCCCCTATAATCGCTGTAGTTTTCACTTCTATTTGAGCGGTCAGCTCTTTTGGGCGGTCGTGGTCACCAAGCGACCTGTGACTGCTTAATACAGGTGCGCGGACTGTAAATCAGTACTGCTGGTGCTAGGTGAAATCCTTTCCTTATCAATCGCTCGCTTAATACGGAACCTTCCAAAGAAACCTCAATAAAGGAGAACTCAGGGATTTGAGGTTAGTTGAAGAGCAGGTTATAACATCAACGAATGCCTGGGCTAACTGTTTTCACTTATTATATAGCTGGCAGCGCGCACAGGCAAGATGATGCGAATCCTGTGTTTTGATTGGCTACCTGAGTGGGCAGGATGGGCCCATCTCGCCCGCTCGGGACTGCCCACATTAATCCCGCGCAAGAAGAAAGGTGCATGGAGCGGACTTGCAAAGTTCGGCGACGTAGTCGCGACACACAAATCAAAGAAAAAATTAAACGACCCTCGGGTTATATATAAGACGATGACAACTCAGGAGAGGTGATTGGTAAGGGAAACCTAGCAATTATCGAAGATAAAAAAATAACATCGTCGCACTTATCTGATGATGAGCCAATGAAGTGTCAAACTTTTATTTACGAGGATCAATTGACGACTTGACGAATGCTTTCATCTCTATTATTGTATCCAAACGCACAACGCATTCTGTTGAATATCGCTTTTGAGCGCTTCAGCCTCGGAAATTTCCCATTTACAGGAAAGCTGTTGTCAAATATATCTAAACGAATCATTTCTTCGGTTGTTGGATTATTTGTTGATCCGCATATGATGCCAAGCCGTATAGTTCGGCATTCCAAGTTTCAGTGGTCCCAAATTAGAATATTCACGATTATCCAAAAATCGCCAGGGACTGGTAAGGAAATCGGCGCAGTGTACCATGGGAAGGAAATACCAGCCAAAATGGCTGTGTTACAGGAAGGTGTTGAACACCTTCTCGCTATAAGTTCCTCGGTTTCAAAGTCGCACATAGCTCCTTTGTGCAGTGCGATTGCTAAAAGGTAAGTTTATTTACTGTTTGTCTTACAGTTATTTAATAATAGCCCTTATTAGGTAAGTCTCTCCGAGAAAAGATCAGGCAATCTTCTTTGAGGTCGAAACTGATACTCGAAATAGCTACATTCAGGTGATGATAAAATATCTGTTGAGTCGTAAGCAGTACACTGCCCTCGCGTGATAATTACAGGTTTTAAAATCTTTTATTTCCAGCTCTTTTCATGCGAGCGAACGAGCCGTCTTGCACCCAGCTAAATTTTCGATAATATTGACTTGCAGGGATAATAATTATCTCAATTGAAATTTATTTTTTATTGTTTTTGACGCACAATGTAAACTTACTCTGCAAATAAGGTTTAGAATCTGCCTAACTTTCTTAGGACGTGTATGGAAAAAATACTCTTCACTGACATCAGCAGCAGTACAGAATTTGTAATTTATATGTTTGTTAGATTTTATGTAGTAGGTGATGAGGAAACTCTATGTTTTTGATGTTATGAAATATTTCGTACACCCTCTTCTTTGCTTGGAAATTTATTTCTTTTATCATTTTTTCATTTGTAGTGAAAATATAATTCTTGGAGATGATGATCGTGAAGGCTTTTTTCATTCTTTTGTGGCACTGTCTGCACATTATATTGGATTAAATGTTACACAGTGTAAGTATAGTGAATTCTTTTCCTTTCAACTTACTGTATGTAGTATTTTTTTTCATCAAGTTTGGATTGATAAGCTTTGTACTGGAGTTGTACTTTTAAGTAATTCATCATCAAAGTGTAGAATACATATGTCTTATTAGACATTTCGTTGTGTGGTATTGTTGAGTATTTTTACAAGTTGTGCTATAATTTTGACAAGCCCTTAGAGCAAGTCAAAATACAAATAACAAGTAAAAATACTCAGTGATACGATGCAACAAAATGCCTTTATTTATCATCCAACATTCCAAATTGTTATTTCAGTGCTGCCAAATTTCACTGATATTAATTTTTGGGGACTGCATGATAGAAGTATGTGAAGCGGAATGGAATTGGTGCATCGTTGTGTTGCTGTTTCTATTTTCTTCAGTAAATAATGAAATTTCATTGTCGTCTAACTGCTTTTCTTCATTCAATTTATCTAACAAACTTGGATCAATACTCGCCAGCCATTCCAGCTCTTGGTTGTCAGAAAAATGATTTAAATTGTCTGCCATTTTTTTTTGTAACTTCAAGCCAATTTGTTGCTTGCGTGATGCAAGGAAACCTGTCTAACAGGTTCTATGGAGTGCAAATACTTAGTTCATATTAACCGAGTGGGAGATCTGTATGGGAGAATCTTGACCGAGGTCACTAGTACAGACCTCACTGCATTTGTGACCGGGCACAGGATTTCGTACACTAACGCTTTACCGTTTAACGAATCAATCCGTTTACTATCCGTTTACTATCCGTTTAAAACGGATCATTAAAGCGTTTAAACGCTTTCTTCATCCATTTAAACGCTTTGCTCATCCGTTTAACGTTTTCGACAAAACGTTTAAACAGTTAACCTATCCGTTTAAAATAAAATACATCCGTTTAACGGTTACTTGCATCCGTTTAACGAGGAGAGCGAGATTTGTTTTCATGATTATGCAAATTTATTTCGATTGACGTGTACGGCAAAATTTACAAAATCCGTGGCTATCCAGTTTCTCATCTTTTAATTCCGTCGATTGAAAGGAAACGGAAATTGCTTTAGAAAAGCTGTAATTACACATTACTTTACAAAATCGAATGCAAGATGAAACACGAGCGAAAGAAAGTTGAGTTTTGTTACATGCGCATGCAAAATTGTTTCGATTAACCGACGGTGAAATCTACAAAATCAGCGGCATTTCTTAACGTTTTCACTTGATAGTGCGTTTTCATTTCAGTCAATACGTAGAAGAAACAATGTAGGAACATGAAAAAAAAAACGACTTTGCTTCTCAACTCTATTTTCTTTCTATCGAGAATGTTCAGTCCACATGGTATGATTGACAGATTCCTTCCTCTGCTTATACAAATTTTCAAACGCATTGCGAGCTCTCCAGGGTGAGACTCGCTCTCGGCTCGCTTCACTCGCCAGTGGATAGTTTAATTGCAGGCTAGTAATTTCATTTTACTTAGTTTTCTATCGTTGTCGGTCGAATATTATTAGTATGAAACGTCAGTGTTCCGCATGAACAATTCGTATCATTGTTCGCAACGGTTTCTGATCGATATGTGCATGACTTTCCGCCGTTCTTTAGCCCTCCTCATTCGTTCAAGGTTTTTGTCCATCCATTTAACGTTTTGAGCTATCCATAAAATATTTTATAGATGCTGTTCAACCGTTTAACGTTTTAAGCCATCCGTTTATTTTTTTTGTCGGCCGTTTAACGGTTTACGGAATCCGTTTTTGGACTTTGCTCTACCGTTTAACGCTTTGGACTATTCGTTTAAACGGACATGCAAACCGTTTAAACGCTCTTACTACCCGTTTACTATCCGTTTACAAACCGTTTATTTTTACCCGTTTAACGGAAAAGCGTTAGTGTACGAAATCCTGTGCCTGGTCACATTTGGTCTGTACCAGCGACCGAGGTCAAGATTCTCCCATACAGACCAACCTAGCTCAGTTAATAAGATGTTTAATATATGGCTGTGTCTTATATACCAATTTTTTATATTCTTTGTACCTTTTTTTTCTAGACCGGTCTAGATGCCGGTCTAGATGGGAAAATCTTGACCGCTTGCAATATTGATTTCAGCCAATCAAATTCGTGAATTCGGTAGTTCCCAGTCCTTGTGAGACACAGCCATATAATAAAATGAGGTATTTGTACTTGTCTTGGGCATTATTTGTACTCTACAGAGTATAGATGTTAAGTATTATACTTAACGCCTCTTAGTCTGAGGCCCTCTACATGCATAACCAATTTTTTTTTGTACACCCTGCCTCTTGATAAGTATTTAGCCTCATGACCCTGTATTACAAAAATGTATCTTGGACCTGGTGCATAGCCAAGAATTTCACTTTCCATTATTCTTGTTGCTGATAACTTCCTTCTTGTCTGAGGTAAATTGTATTTTTCTAAGGAAAGTTTAATGTCAGTAAGTTGAGCAGCTAAGTATTACTTTTTTGAACCCTTTCCCTAAGCAATTAATGTATGCATGTCTATTTATAGCTTTCATCAATAATTTATTTCAAACAGTTACACTCGTTAAAGTATCATTGTCTTCAAATAGAAAATGAAATAGAAGCATTTTGTTTTTTCCATAATCTTGATACATGCATTGTAATAATTTATATTTGTTATGAATGCGACAGGTGGTGCCAACTTGCAAATAATCATCAAAGCATGTAAAGTACTCCTGAAATTTTCTCTTTTGGAATTGGAGAGAAAAAGAGAATCAAATCAACCCTTTGTGAAGGTATAGTTAAACTAGATGAGAAACACTTTCTTCAAGTATTGTAAATGACATTGTGATTTTAATGGGAGAGAGCAAAATAAATATATGCACTGCAAACAAGTCATTTTGATGTGGAACTTGGCTAAGGCAAAGGTTTAAGAAAAAATTCAAGACACTTACTTTGCAAATCAGATAAGAGTTTAAAATGTCTGCTTTCCCCTAAGAGTAGCTATATCATGGAATATTCATCATTTTGATCTTATGTACAAACCTTTTACTGGTACTATAATCAAAACTTTTTAAAGTGTGATATTAAAGTTGCAAGTTAGTGTATCCAAACATCTTTTTTCCTTAAACCTTAACATTAATTTTTACCAAGGTAGCAATATGAACACTGTGTCATGTGATTGACACTCCAAATACATTTTTTCTATCATTATGTAGAAACATTATTTAGTATCCATCATTGAAGGACTTTGCAAAGGACATGGTTGTCTAAAGAGAACAGAAATTGTCACTTTTACGGCAATCTTGAAGTCAGCTAATGTGTTGAAGGCTACTGGCAGTGCAGCAGAAATACAGAAGGATACATCCCCTAGTCAGGGTGAAGACTTTTTTCAAAGGCTTCAAACAGCATTTACTGAGACTGGAGAGGGTCATCCAAGCTTCATCAAAGACAAAAGCAGGTATTCTGCAGTACTTTCCAACTATTTCAAGTTCTTAGATTAATCAATTTGATACTTGTAACAGGGGATGTGAATAATAAAATTAAATGCAATTTGTGGTGGTTAGCTTGTAAGGCATTACCAGTAAAGTAACCATTTGTCTAGAGCATGCATCATTAATATTGAGATTGGAGTCCCAAAGATAGCCACTGACTAATATGAAATGCATTGGATGTAACCTGCTGTTGACAGCGGTAGGTATATCTACAGCTTTTAGATCTTACAGTGAGCAGAAGATACTTGGAATTTTGTGAGGTACAACACCACTGTACAGTGTATCAAGCTAAGCTGACCAGTAAGAGGAAATGAAACTGGTTTGATACTCCTCTGGCTGAAAATTTAGTGAGCCACTCTGGCTTCTTCTTTGATGATTATTGTGCCAATTAAAAATTAATGAAGAGTACATTGTGGTGTTTTAGAAAATCAATCTACATTATACAGGACATGTGTATTATGTTCCATTGTTTGTGCAGGACAGAAAATGAGAAGAGTTTGTCCTCTGATGCAAGTGGTACTGATGTCAAGAGCTTCTTTTCCAACTGCAATGTGGCAGCTCTGAGACAGCTAGGAGGTGGAAGAATTCTATTGGATCTGTGTCTCTCCTTGCCTGAATTTTCAAAGATTGCCTTCAAACCAGAATCATCAGCAACTTTGATTAGTTTGACATCCTCAAGGTGTGTTTTTGAACTTACAGTGCTCAAAGTTGCAAACAATCTAACTTTGGGTTATCTTAACCCAGCTCTGGGTTAAGATGGTCCCAGATGGTCCCAGAACTGGGTCCAGATGGTAACCTATGTTTGGCAGTGAAATAGTGAGCTGTAATTTTGCATGCATTGCCAGTAATTTTTATGAGTTAAAGTCGATTCCATATACAAGTGCTCTGTCATTGTCTCCTTCCCTGGGTAGGGCAAGTGTTTCAAACCACTTTAAATTACCCTCACGTGGTTGAAATAATATTGTAATACCTGTGGTATTTTTTATTCATTTGACTTATTTTCATATCATTATTTGGACTTCTGCTTGTACAGTCATGTAGATGTCTTTCAAGTACTTGGAATTTTAAATTTCAAGTTAATTGTTTCTAAAATAGTTACATGTAGTTTTAATTGATTAGATACAGGTCCCCGCAGGCCCATAACTGTAAACTTTTCCTGTTTTAATAAAGACTATGATGATGGTATTCACTAATCATTGCTTTTTTTTTTTTGATATGCACAAAATGAATTTGTAAAGTTCTTGTTGCAGTATTCAGGGACTTTCCTCTGAGCTTTTGGTTGTGTCCAGCATAATTTCCATTCCAATATTGGAACCCCTCTCAGCAACCAGAGTGGAGAAAGTCTGTCAGCTGGCATTAGGATGCTTGGATGTGGCTCTCACAATTGCTACAGGAAACTTCAACATAGTAGGAGCTGCAGGTAACACCTGTTACTGTAACATACATCCTAATGCATGTAAGTGGGGGGGGGGGGGGGGGGACACAAGAACAACATCAAAACTAAAAAAATTTGTATGAAGTATGGTTGCTCTAATTTAGGCCTCCATTGTTTTCAAGACTGCTGGAAAACTTTTTCCTTTTGAAAAGTAAGTTGTGCAGAAGCTGGGAACTCTATGCAAGGTTGAAACATTTTATTGCAGGAACAAAGAGGGCAATCTCAAGCCCCATCTTTCCCTTTTAGGCAGCCAATCAGAACATAGAATTTGCACCTAGACAATAGGCATCACAATGCACACAGTGATTTACATGTACATTGCCTCTTATGTTAGTATACTTTTAATTTTCATAGGAACAACAGGATTAAGTCGACCACTCTCAGTAAAAAGTCTTGGAAGGTCCTCCTTGTCAAAAGCTTCAGGAGCAAAATCTGTCAGCAAAATTTCTGGTGAAGAAGAAAGCCTTGAAAAATGTGCCCAAAGCATTTTAGAAAATAGCGTAAGTGCCATCGGGTGTTTATACATTGTAGTACAGTTTACTGCCATAATAGAGATAAGATGTATAATTTATATTCATTATTAACCAAACGTGAGGTCAAGATGGCTGGATATTGCCTGAGTTTATTTTTTATGCATTTTTATGGACTGAAATGAAGGCTAATATACAGCCATCTTGACCAAACAAGCTTGATTAATAAAGTATTTATTAAATTGCAAAAAGATTTTGCTTTATTAAGAGTTAAGAATGACTTGTTTACTCTGAGAGCTGAGAAAGAAAGCCAGCTGTGTTTGTAGCACAACAAACTAATGAGGGTCAATCAGAACACTGGATTCGCTTCATCTTGCCCTTGGAGCTGGGAGGGATGTTAGTAATAAAGTAAGTTTTTGTACATTATATTTTGTAGATCAATGTGTTTGATGTGATCTGTGGAGTAATACAATCCTCGTCACGAGCTGGCGGTCAAGTATTGCAGAATGTTCACATGTTAGCGGCACACAGGATTATTCAAAGTCTACTTCCCGTGTTGGGACTTACAGATGAAGACTGTACATCCAAGGAGAGTGCTGCTTCTAAATTCAAATGGTAGGTGTAGATTTGAAATTATAATCATGATTATGTTGATATGAAAACTGACCCCTAATTCCCCCCCCCCCCCCCACCCATCCCAGCCAAACCCCACGGGAATTTGCCATCGTCTGTGCTAGGGGAGAGGGGAGAATTTGAACCTTACCTGGCTGGGGTAGGGAATTTGAATTGAAGTTTCAAGTCTTTCCAGCAGAATACAATTGATAAATAAATTTATGGAGATATTTCAGGTAAGTTGTTCACTTCTGCAGGAGAGTGGCTCAGAAGAAGAGGTCTAGGTTTTAAAGCTTGGTCAATTAATTTGTAGAAAGTCACAGTCAATGATTTTGCTTTTTACATGAAAATTTGACGAGGCATTTGAACACAACTTTTGTCCTGGGGGGAAGGAATGTAAACAAATCAAAGCCTCAGGGGTTGTCCAGAGTAGGGGGGTGGGGGGAATGTTGAAGCTTCAAATTGATTGTAGCACAAATGATTACATTACTTTTTCATTCTACTTAACATTGGTTATGCTGACAAATTGACACATCAGTCACCACAATTTACAAATTCAATTTGGGTCAGCAAAGTATAAAGAGAGGTAAATGTTTTTCAAGCCTTCAGTTGCAACTCATCATTATTATTTTGTTCATTTGCTATACAGGTTACAAGGAGTGAACACACTGGTGGTTGTGCTTGCCTCTCGTGCAATCACTCTCCTGTCTTCTCTTTTGGAAGAGCTGCAGGTGGAAGGATTACTGACGGACATTGAAGATAAACATTCTACTATTGGGTCTGACTTCTCTGTCAACTCACGTTGTTCTGCTTGGAAGAGAGTGAAGAAACTGATGGATGAACTACCTCTGTTGAATTACTTGTTTGCACAGTTTTCTACTTTGTACAAAATGGTAATGTAGGCCAATCTATTGTACCCTTTACACCCTATCATTGACAGTCATATTCTCCATACTGTTCTCATACATTTCCTAAGGTGTTGACAAGGAGAATTTGTTTGACAATCAGGAGCTTTTTAAAATTTATTGCTGATCATTTTCTCTATTCTCATGACCTTTATGTTTTATTCACATGTGGCAAAAACAAAAAGGGGGAATTATAGTGTACAAGATAAACAAAAGTGCTAAGACTAATTACAAAAGAAGCAAAATCAAAAGGAAAACGAAACTAAATACAATTGACTGCAACTTAATCTGATCCTGTCTTAAAGGTGTAGAGGAACTCCAATGTTGTGTAATTCAAACTGGTGAAACTTTTGTAAAAACTCTGATCCAACTCCTTTGATCTCGTAACTCCAACTCTTTGATATTTAGGGGGTGTTCTCTAATAAGGGTATAATTGTAAACCGGTTCAAACGGGAACAACTAGCTACATCAAGGATTCAAACTGTGAACAATAATTATCATATGAAAATAAGGGTGTAAACTCAATAATGAGACAAAACAGAACTCCAGCTCCTTTAAATTAGAATGAAGGCAATTTCATAATCAAGGTCCTTTTTTAATGTTCATTACAGAATTATTCAAATTTTTTTTTGTTTTAAGTTCTGATCAGTGTATTTTTTTTTTTTTATGTTGTTACCCTTACATCTGGACTGTTAAATATCAACAGGCTACTGCCATGATCACTCCAACAGTGTCAGCTGGTCAAACATCCTCACGACCCAGCTCAGCCAAGTCAGACAGCTCAAAATCTCCAGCTACATCATCAGACGAAGGAGACAGTGAATACATCTCTTACTCTGATGGGAGCAGTGAAGGTACTGTTTATTTGGGAAGTTTTAGTTTGGGTGGCAAGTAGAGAACTCAATGTGGTCTCTGATAGTTATGTTTTAATACCAATAACATGGTTGAACAAGGTGCGAAACAGACTGAGGGAGAAGTAGATGTTGCATCAAAAGTCACTTTGAGCATTATTTTGTGTACCCCTTCACTCTGTCACTTTCCTCTGAGAAAATTTCTTAAGTATTAATTGTTCAATCTGTGATTTAGATGAAGAATCATTACTTGGTCAGTGGTTTCAAGACACATTGTCATCAACAACAACAGTTCCAACTGCCAGCCCACAGCCCCCAACAAGAAAGAAATCAGAAAGTGGAGACGTGGGAGACAGTGGGACAGAGACCACACCCTCTGGACGGTCTTTCCAGATGGCACCTGAGGAGGTACTTGTAATATAATACAGACAATTCTCTAGAATTCTTGCCTAAATGTAGGGTTGGTGCCCATGGTAACCAGGGGCTTTTGCTGTTTCCAGCTAGCTCTCTCTCAGGAAACTACCCCTGACAAGGATGTCTGTGCAACAAGGACCCTTCCCTCATACTAGGCCTCAGTGAACACTGATTAGGTCATTGGTAGGGTAACACTTGAAAACAATGGCAACATAAAGTTCTGCGAAATGTGTATGTACAGTTCTAGGTTCTTTTGATCCCACTGCAAAAGACGGTCACAAACTGCATGAGTTTTGTACAGTATACAAGTACGTTTATAGGTTTTACTTAACATATTGTAGGGTATACTTACAGCTGTAATTGAGACTTATTGACACAAGAATTTGTACTTGAACTTGAGCTGTTTTCTTGTTAGTACATCTACCTGGCAACATGCACCCTCCAGTTCTTATCCAAACATTTACTGAGCAACCCAATACCAGAAATGTCAGAGTACATCAGCCGTTCATTCACTGAGACACACATCATTGGGCTTGTGGGAGTTGTCAAGGATCTGGATCAACTTGCTGTGATCAGCATGCCAAGTTATGTTGACATGGACAAGCTTTGCAGTGCTGTTGATCAGGCTGTGCACTTGCTTCTTGTATCAGACTTGCTGACACAACATCAACAGGTTAGTTGAAACGAAGGCCAAACCTTATTTAATATGTTTGACATATTACACTTTCCAGGTATTATGAGTCACATAGTTCAAGGGCTTGTTACTGAAAACAACCAATTGATTTGCTTTATTGCCAGTCATACAAGGTTGCATGATTATTTTAAAATCAATGGAACTGGCACTGTCCTGTGCAGTTTGGCAGAACAGGTTTGCCCTTCAACTCAAGTCAACAGAAGGTGTAGACATTGTTGCAAACCTCTTGAATCGGTTGCTAAAAATGTCGGGCTTCTTTCAGCTTCCTTTTTTGTTTCACAGCTTAGTTTATAGAAAATATGCACAATCCACAATCCTTCCCTTTGCCGGCTCTGAAAAAGGGCCAAATGTCAACAAAAGTATTGGGAATTTTCTGTTATTTATTTCTTGTTGAGTTCATGTTAATGATTAATAACTGATATTTGTATCCGCAAAGGACTGATAAAGAACATGTGGAATACTAAGCTCAATTTGTCTTTGTACCACAGAAGCCAAAAGTTAGTTGGGAAAGGGTATAATCGTAAGAGAGTATCAATTTTATAAACTTGACTTTGGATAAGGCTTTAAAAGTGGCCAACAGTGCTTGTAAACTATTTTTAGTCTCAGATTGCAGTTTTTGCTTATCAAGGTCAATGCAAATTTCACATGTTTACTTTTAGTGACATGTTCCTTTTTATCAGGATGTTTTCCTCAGTCACCTGGGCTTGGCACCATTAGTTGATGGACCATGGCCATTAAAAGTAAGCCAACGTTGTCTGGGAATCCTTGCTAGGGTGTTACTGGCTCGACAGCAGAAGGCTTTGCACATTTCTAGCACAGGGATGGATATTGAAGAATGTATTACAGTTTGGAAAAGATTGATTGACACTCTTAAAGATTACTGTCTCACAAGTGAGGATTTAAATCTACCTACCATTCCAGGTACAGTGTGTTAGAGTTTTATACTGCTTATTTAACTACTTTGCATTAGTCACAGTAATGTGAATAATTCATTTTTTCTTTCAGATCTCAATGTGGAGCATCTTCAGCTTCTCCTGTTCATTTTCCACAACTTCTCTCTGAAACAGCGTAAATCACTTACCACGTATTGTGTCAGGGTGCTGATAACAATTGCCAACTCATTGTCAATATTGCATTCCCCTCCCCTTGCAATGGGCCGCCTCTTGTTGTTGTTGGATTACTTTCTCCATCATTTGTCGGCACCACCAGAAGATCTCTTTAAACAGGTAAACATGATAATTGTACAGCTTGTTTGCTCCAAAACTGGCCCACACTATATACTGGATCCACCAGTAATTGAGATAGCCATTTAAGTCTATTTATATATTTGTGACCGGGCACAGGATTTCGTACACTAACGCTTTACCGTTTAACGAATCAATCCGTTTACTATCCGTTCACCATCCGTTTAAAACGGATCATTAAAACGTTTAAACGCTTTCTTCATCCGTTTAAACGCTTTGCTCATCCGTTTAACGTTTTCGACAAAACGTTTAAACGGTTAACCTATCCGTTTAAAATAAAATACATCCGTTTAACGGTTACTTGCATCCGTTTAACGTTTTTGAAAAGCAAAGGTATAAAACGGTCCCAAGAGGCGTCCGTTGAATACTAATCAATCACGCTTCGATCGAGCGGCTATGTTGGTCTTCGCTTCAACTTACCGTTTGCAACTCTCTGGTATTAGAAGGTCTTCGATTAGAATTCTCAATCGAGATATTGAAACACGAGAGCTCGCATCATTATAACACTATAATGATTCTGGTACTTCATTGTCGTTCGATTCCTTTCTCAGGGTCCAGAGGAGTCTCGCGTGAATAAATGACTTACTTACTTAACGTCTCGCATTGAAAAATGTATATTCCTGTCGCCTAGCTTGTTATTAGCCCAATGGGATCTTTATACGAATCTACTGTAAACGATTTTCTTCTGTTCTAATTTGACCCAGATCGATTTGAAAATCAATAACTGAAAGCCATAATTATCCTCGCTGGCGCTCGCGAGCCCTCAGTCTCATAGTTTCGGTATATACGATGTGTAACAAAACTGTTACGTGATCAAAGTAATCCATTTTGTTTTTTTGTTTTTGCTTTTTTTTTTGGGGGGGGGGGGGGTTCGATGGGTTTAATAATCAGTCGACAACAACACCTCTGCAGCCTGTGTTCTTTTTTAAAGAGAATCAATTTAGTCATTACCAAGCTACCCGAGTCCAGACACGTACCAGTTGCTATGGGTTGAGCAATACAAGCACACTGCTCGTGTGTGATGATTAGTTTTTCTTTCCGCACCTGTGTGAATACCGTATTGTAAAACATGAATGAAAGGGAATTAAAAACGAGTCAGAATGATATGAGTAAGATAGTACTTTTGTTAAGCCAAATTCTATGCCTGATTTTAATTGTGGGCCTGATTGATTGCTTTGCTATTACTATGACAACAGCATGGCGTTATAAGCCCCCCGTTCTTCAAACCGAAATCATTCACGTGCTTGTGACGCTATAGGGAATTCCGCTATGGATAACAGCGAGCTAAGAGAAAATCAAACTGAAAATGAACGGCCGATTGAGAGAGCAAAGAAACTGTTACGAGAAAGTTGTGGTTGTACTCTTGGTCCAAAGGGCGGTCCATGTTCCGGACAGTTTTCAGAAGAAGTGGTTTTGTTTAATTTAAATAACTGCCTCGAACTTTCAAGTGACGAACTAGATTTAGTCATTCTTGCTAACATACAAGCTTTAACCAACACCGAAACCATTGGCAGCAAAAGGAAACCTCGAAGCAGCTTTTACTACCAGTCGCAACCCATTTGCAAGGATATGTTTCTGCATTGCTACGGCTTGAGTTATTCCCGTTTACGACGGCTGAAAGAACACTACTAGAATCATGGTCTTTCTTTGAGAACCCACGGCAACAGAAATAGACTGCCTGCAAACACGCTATCTCAGGGAACGATTGAAGAGGTGCATGCATTTTTATTGAACTATGTTGAGGAAAATGCAATCTGCCTACCAGGAAGGATACCCGGCTTCAAAAGCGATGATATCAAAGTGTTATCATCGTCAGAATCAAAGATCGGCGTTTGGCGAGTTTACAATGCGATGTGCCAAACCTCGGACATGACAGCAATAAGCCGCCGAAAGTTTTTGCAACTGTGGGAGGAGTTTTATCCTAATGTGGTCATCTCCAACCCAATGACAGACCTCTGTTTAACGTGTCAAGAGAATACTAGCCAGCTTCAAAGAGCCAGCAACTTGTCAGAAAGGGAAAAGTCGGAACGCTTGAGAATACATCAAGAGCACCTAAACCGTGCACAGACTGAGCGAGAGTTCTATAAACACTCCTGCGCTGAGTCGGAGAAGGCAGTCGAAATGATTGGAACTGAAGCACTGCAAAACAGCAAAAGCCGCGGTGCGTGTTTTTTGACTGCAAAAATTCACTATTCATTCGATTACGCGCAACAAGTTCACATACCTAGCAACCCTATGCAACCTGGGCCGATTTACTTTAAGACCCCGCGAAAGTGTGGAATATTCGGAGTTATGTGTGAGGGACTACCAAGACAAGTGAACTTTCTTATTGACGAGGCCGCCTCTGCAGGAAAGGGAGCAAACGCGACTGTCAGTTATGTGCATTTTTATTTTGAACATCATGGACTCCAGGAAACCGATGTCCATCTTAATGCGGATAATTGCGCAGGACAGAACAAAAACAACACCTTCCTCTGGTACTTAGCGTGGAGGACTTTGATGAAACTTCATCATTCAATTACTTACTCATTTCTGATAGCAGGACATACAAAATTTGCTCCGGATTGCTGTTTTGGCCTGATCAAGAAAGCATACAAAGTCACGTATGTGTCTTCTCTTTACGAATTTGCGAGACTTGTAGACACTTCCAGTACTTCTGGATTGAACAAATCTCGACTCGTTGGGACACATGACGGGAGAATTCTTGTCCCTGTCTACGACTGGGCTTCGTTTCTTGGACAATACTTCAGAAAGTTGCCGAATATAAAGAGCTACAACCACTTTCATTTTTCAAAGGAAACCCCTGGAAAGGTCTGCTACAAGGAGTTTGTAACAAGCCCTGAACAGTCTTTCATGTTACTAAAGAACAATGTGACTCTACCACCTCCAACGACCCTTCCTCATGTGGTCAATCCTGAGGGGCTTACTGAGGAACGAAAGAACTACCTTTATCGAGAGATAAGACAATTTTGTAAACCGGGGACGGAGGATATTGTAGCACCAGCCCCGTGAAGATATTATGTGCGCATGCGAAGCTTCATTGACCTTGTGTATGACTCCTTTTACGACACGAATTGAAATCTGTATGTAACTTTAGCATAAACTTGTAAAAAATTTAAATAATCCCTGTAGATTCGAACATGAAATACAAGTGCCGTTTTTTATCGTCAGCACTTACTCTCTCGAGGTCGCGTTATTTTGTGTTGAAGCAAATTGAAAAAAAGCGTTAATTTTCCTCGCTCGGCAAAGCGTGCGGTATGAAAGTTCTAACTAAAAAGAAATTACCGTCTTGCAAAAATATCTCACCCTTTCACTTGTCAATAGAATTTGAAAACAATTGCGCGTGGAACATAGAAAATGGTTTCACCCAGAAGTAGGCCTCCACTGTAACTCGAAAAACGTTGACCCAAGCATGCGTATGCCCAGAACGAACGTTGAGTAATGCCTTGAAAAACGTGACTTTTCCTGACACCATAAAAATGTTGAAGCGAACACGTTGTTTCTTTTACAAAGAATCAGGCAGGGACTGGAGGGTAATTCAAGCACGAAGTACAAAAGAGCCGTTTACAAATCTTTATCAAAAAAGTATGACTGATTTTGGTTTTATCTGCAGCACTTACTATCTCGAGAAGGTCGCGATTGTTTTGTGTTGAAGCAAATTGAACGCTGTTGAAAGCGTTAATTTTTCTGACTTGGCTAGGTGTGCGGTGTGAAAGTTCTAACTAAAAAGAAACTACCGTCTTCCAGAAATATCTCACCCTTTCACCTGTCAATAGAATTTGAAAACAATAGTGCGCGTGGAACATAGAAAATGGGTTCGCCCAGAAGTAGGCCTATTTCCGATAGACGTCACAAAAGACACAATTGACCACTTCACACATGAAAACTATGGCTTTCAAAATATCGAAGCTGCCCTTGAATAGAAGCCGCATTATTTTCCTTTTGAAAAAAAAAAAAATAGAAGCCGCATTATTTTCCTTTTGAAAAAAAAATAGAAGCCGCGGCTTCTATTCAAGAAAAGACGGTATGTATTTCTTACGACTCTCGACCTTTCTTATCAGAAATTATTGTAGTCGGATTAGAGATTCTTATTCTGTTTACCCAGTTCTTTCAATTATGAATAAAGGCTGAAAGTTTCTAAAGAAACTCTCCATTCGCTCTGATGAAGGTTGAAAAGTTAAAGGTTTAAAAGTTTCTAAAAAAACTCTCCACTCGCTCTGACAAAGGGCCAACGCTCGAAACGTCGGCTTTTTTACTCGTTACGGTGGCCAATTTAGAACTTCAACTTAGTTCATATAACCAAATTATCTTTCAATTATGGTCTTGGTCTAGGTCTGGGCGAAACGCTTTGTGTGCGAAACTCGTTATGGGCAAAACCCGCGGCTTCTGAAGCAACTTCTAAAATCACGTTTATCGAATTGCTTAATTGACTGGCGAACAATTTCTAATTCCGTCGGGCTGAGAAACCAAGTATCATTCGCTCCGACGAAGGGCTAACGCTCGAAACGTTAGCTTTTGTAATCATTACGGTGGCCAATTTACCATTTCAACTTTGTTGATATATCCAAATTATTTCGTTACTCCCACCGACGCAGCCCCAAACAGTTTCTTTCGAAACTATCAGCCTTTATTCAAGTATCATTGGTTATGACCAGAATCTCGGTCATGACTTTTTTCATTTGTTGGCTCTAACAAGAGCCGTTTTATGGAATCTATTCGGACCTGATTTCACAACTTGCTCTAGTCCAGTTCATGTTCCAGCGCGTCCAGATTCGTCAGTGTTGAATCGATGGTCTTTTTGACATCATGGTACTCCTTGAAGTACTGCTGCAAAACTATTTGGGCATCGTAGTGAATAGTTGAATCTGCTAGAACATCTAGTAGAATACACAGCATCTGCTGTCTATTTTCTACCGATAACTCGACTAATTCTAGACGCATTGTACGTATGGAGTCAATGGTAAAAACAGCTTCAAAGTTGTCCATAGTTGATCTAAAACACCTCTGAAGGAACGTGCCACAAATAATATTATACAACAACAAACATATGAAACATATGTGTGAACTGCGGTTATGAGACGTATATGAGCACGATCCTTCGCAGTAAAGCACTATTTGAGCAATAGTGAAAATCAGACCTGAAAAAAATTTCAGGCCTGTACGGGATTCGAACCACTGACCTCTGCGATACTAGTGCAGCGCTCTACCAATTGAGCTAACAAGCCAACTGGGAGCAGGCCATCAAATTAATTCGACATAAACCCGTAGATGATAAATCAAACAACAACAAACATATGAAACATATGTGTGAACTGCGGTTATGAGACGTATATGAGCACGATCCTTCGCAGTAAAGCACTATTTGAGCAATAGTGATAAATATTACCATATACTGGTTTTTTTATTTTTCTTTTTTACTCCAATAAAAAAGCGAGATTTTCGATCCTCCTCATTAAGCATTCTTGGTATATAAAGGCATTTTACTCTTCACTGTTTCTCAATCATTTCTAACGACATTGTTTGACCCGAAATGGCTTTAACTGTAAGACAATTGTGCAAAGAAAGCAGCAGATGACCCCGCAAGGCTCTGTTTTTTTTCCGAGACGAGAAGAAGACGGGAATCGCGCCTACACGCCTCATCATTGGAAATAGTATAGATTTAAAAGAAGGGAATGGCGGTGACCGTTAACTGGCAAGGAAGAAAGGTACCCGCTGAACTCTTAGCCTTAAGTGATAAGTAATGCCTTTCACATCTCAATTACATGGCAGAATTCACAGGAATACATTTGTGTAAGTCAGTTTTATTGCGAATACTCGCTTAAGCGACAAGTCTGAGTTGTAACTAATTGTCGTACTTACGATTTGTTCTTGTAGACGACGAAGAAGTCTTGAATCAGAAAGACTTGGAGTGGTGCGAAATAAACTTACCGCCGTTACCAAGTCTGGACTGCAACCAACAGCCGGATTCAGACTCCAAGGAAATTGCCCAACAACCGTCCCAAAAGAATGAGGTACAGCGGCCCAACAAGTCAACCAAGGTAATTCTGATTACTACATGGTGCTCTTTAGTAACGCGTTTCATAAAAATGTCGATAACGCCGGCCACTTCAAAATTCAAAGTGGTATTTTTACCTTCTTGTGAAGCGTAAATAATTGAAATTAATTATGTAATGCACGAGCTACTTTTATGATTCTATTGTAGTTTTATGTCAGTGGGCATTTACCATCTACAGCGATCGTTTTATATAGGTTATAACTATTTTTGAACGTGACTTTTGTTAATAACCCGAACATCAGGAAGTCTAAGATCACGTTTTCTTGCGCGAGACAAAATGAACGAGCGTGTTTCAACATTGTATTATCACATTTAAGTTTTCAGATGTTATACTACCATAACAGACTTTCGTTTTGATAAATGTTGTATTGATCTTTTAGGTGAAGGCTGGGCGGAAGAAACTTTCCGCAACTCCCGTTGACCCATACCAAGAGTTTTTGGCAGAACAGAAGAAAAGAGAGGCTCAGTGGTGTGAGGAAACTAAAGCAAAGAAAGCACGAAATGAGGAAAAGGAGGCCAAGAGTTTCAGTGCTGGTGCGACTGCAGAAGATGTTGCTTCCATAAAGCTGCTGGTACAAGAGAGTATCTGTAAGGTAAGCATAACAATGCGTTACTTGTTGAGAAAATGTCGCTTGGAAAGTCCTTTTCAGTTTTTTTTCTCTGAATTCAACACGCTTAACTACGTTACGGACACCCAGTGTCAACAATGAGTTTCTAAAGCAAGCCTTACCTTTGGATGACGTCTAATTACTTTTTGACTGAGTAATTTATAAATAATCGTCTTAATACGGAAACCTCATTTTACAGACACTTTCTTTGGTTTTGCCTGATGTTTGATTGTTCACTTTTTTTAATTAACTGTTCATTTGTTTGTTTTACTCAAATAGATGATGGAGAAATTCGAGGACGCCCTGTCTGTAGTGGAGAGAAAAATCACAGTCCGATTGGGTAGAATTGAGCAAAGATTGGATTCTTTAGAGCAAAACGTTATGGTAAGTTTTAATGTCTTTTTCGTTTACGGCTTTAAAGACGGAGTTCTCGGTAATGGAACTACTGGTTTGACAAACTTTGTTGCAGAAGACTAAACTGTTTGAGTGCCTCTAAACTCTAATTAAACCGGTTTAAGAATTATAAAACACAGGGTATAATAAAATAAGGCCATCAAAAGCTAGCGGTTTCAATTTATTTTCTACTTACTCGACTTAATCAAACCAAAATGGCCTTTATTTATTTATTTAATTCCCTTGCTACAAAATGACATATGATTTTTAACTTTTTAATAGATACAACAACCAGAAACTGAGCAGCCATTATCAGCCAGCAGTATCCTTCAGCAGGATGATCTTCAAACTATAGATTCTGTTGCCTTGGCCAGTCTAAACGAAGATATGGACATCTTCGCGCTATCTCCAGAAACACCAACGGTTCCGACTCCGCCTACAGCTTCAACTTCTTCAACCCCTGCAACCCAAAGCTTCCACGAGTTAACAGAAGCTCAAGTTGGCGATGAGCTCATTGGTAGCTGCGTGACCCCAAGAAAGCTACCAGTCGTGAAGAACATTCTGCAGAGCGGATCGGAACGGCACAAATGCGCGCTTAAGCTTCTGCCATACTTCTTTACTAAAGATGAGATGAGCACCAGCAACACAGACGGAACACACCAGAAACTTCCCCTAGACACTACGAAACTAAACTCATTAAAAGTGTTAGTTTTTTCTAGATTTCCAGTCGAGTCCTCTGCGGAGAGAGACAAGGCGTGGAAATTCATCAAAGGCAAAATAAATGCTAAGTGTCGTTTAAGTAAGCATATTATAAAGCAAGCAGGCGACAGGTAGACTTAAAGAGAGTTTTTAACGAAGGATTTTCGCGATTGTTTCAATATTTGTTTCTACTATTATGATTGTTGAGGATTCATTGAGATTACTGTAGGCTTCTCGTTTTCAAGTTATTGATGTAAAATGGTTGTAGAGACCTTCAATTTTATTTAAAGTTTTGGTTTTCTTTGTTGGAAGAGGGATGTGATTAGCTTACGAAAACAGATGTTCGTTAATTAAGACAAGGAGAGCGAGATTTGTTTTCATGATTATGCAAATTTATTTCGATTGACGTGTACGGCAAAATTTACAAAATCCGTGGCTATCGAGTTTCTCATCTTTTATTTCCATCGATTAAAAGGAAACAGAAATTGCTTTATAAAAGCTGTAATTACACATTACTTTACGAAATCGAATGCTAGATGAAACACGAGCGAAAGAAAGTTGAGTTTTGTTACATGCATATGCAAAATTGTTTCGATTAACCGACGGTGAAATCTACAAAATCAGCGGCATTTCTTAACGTTTTTCACTTGAGAGTGCGTTTTCATTTCAGTCAATACGTAGAAACAATGTAGGAACATGAAAAAAAAAATGAGTTTGCTTCTCAATTCTATTTTCTTTCTGTCGAGAATGTTCAGTCCACATGGTATGATTGACAGATTGCTTCAAACGCATTGCGAGCTCTCCAGGGCGAGACTCGCTCTCGGCTCGCTTCACTCGCCAGTGGATAGCTTAATGGCAGGCTAGTAATTTAATTTTACTTAGTTTTCTATCGTTATCAGTCGAATATTATTCGCATGAAACGTCAGTGTTCCGCATGAACAATTCGTATAATTGTTCACAACGGTTTCTGATCGATATGTGCATGGCTTCCCGCTGTTCTTTAGCCCTCCTTATCCGTTCAACGTTTTTGTCCATCCGTTTAACGTTTTGAGCAATCTATTAATAGATGCTGTTCAACCGTTTAACGTTTTAAGCCATCCGTTTATTTTTTTTCTCGGCCGTTTAACGGTTCACGGAATCCGTTTTTGGACTTTGCTCTACCGTTTAACGCTTTGGACTATTCGTTTAAACGGACATGCAAACCGTTTAAACGCCCTTACTACCCGTTTACTATCTGTTTACAAACCGTTTATTTTTACCCGTTTAACGGAAAAGCGTTAGTGTACGAAATCCTGTGCCCGGTCACATTTATTTATTTGACCCTTTAACTCCCAAGATCTGATTGTTAATTCTCCCCTCTGGCTGCTACACATGATTTCCTTTTTAAGTAGTTATGAGAATTTGGTGTAAGATCAGGATAACAACTTCTCATTACCTGTTTGATGGGTAATGTGTAGACATGATAGGGAGAAGTTTCATGTTAATCACTTCTGGGAGTTTAAGGGTTAAAGTTGAAATGTATTGCCTGTACACTGCATCATGATTTGTTTTAGCAATTAATTTATGAAGTATGTCTAGTTACATGTAGCGGATTAACCTCAATTTTCAAGACATGTAAATGAAAAAAAGCTGACATTCAAGAGAACAGTAATAGAAGATTCCTGGCACAAAGAGACAACAATATGCCAGTAACAGTTTGGTCTCAATACCTTGTTACAATGTTCTCTTACAATATTTAGTGAAGGTTATGTGTATTGACTGTGATTTTATTAAAACTGAATATTGGTACGACAACAGTGGTAAGTCCCAGGGCCTTGGTTTGTGTCATTTTTCAGTTGTTTAAGATTCAAATATAATTTTGTGCAAAGAAAAGCCATTATAGCTGCAATAATTGTCTTTGATATCTACCATAACATTTTTTGATTTTTTGACACCCAAGAGAAGTACAGTCCAAGTAGCCATGTGGTACAGTAACATAATAGTAACCAACGTTACAGTGTATAAATAAGTATTACCTGTACATGTAGTCATTTGCATTGCACTATTTTTCACATTAGGTGCAGCATAACCTGTTTCAAAGCTCTGCTTCAGCCAGCTCAAGGTTTATGGAGGACCAAGGCTGTTCAGATCCCTTTGAACCTTTGTATTATGCTGCTAATAATTCTGAAGAAGACTCTTTGAAAGTCCATCTACTGGCTGATGAGCACAAGTTACCCAAGTCTCACAGTTTAACACCCAGATTTTATGAGATAAGATCTGTACTTGCAGGGGATGATATGGACAAAGAGGTAAATTTCTGACCATTTGTTATTCCCCTATTTAGCAGTGGCACAGGTTGATCTCAGAATGAACAGACTGGCAATTGCACCTTGAATGAGTCATCATGTAGTGTTCTTGGGTGTGACACTCAACTCTCCCCTGTCCACCCTGCAGAGTAAATGGGTTTTGGCCAACTGTCACAATACTTGATTAGATTTTATTGAGCATACATGGGGTAACCAACATCTCATCCAGAAGGGGTGGCAAAACTAGTTGCCTTGTAGCAATAAAATTGGAATAAGCTCTGCCAATAAGGGCAGAAAGTGTGGAAGACATAACCCTAAACCTGGATTGCTGCCATTGTGATGGTATTAATTTTTTGAGTATATTTTCTATGACTAATATGATTGCATTATTTTGGTTGGTTTGAAAATTTCAGGCCAGCTCTACACTTCTAAGTTTGTCTGGAGAGGGTCAAAAGTACAAGGATTTTTATTCAGCAATGATCAATTTCCTGATGGTGGGATCTCAGCCAGAACTAAAGAGCAATGTGGGGGATGGTCATCATTCAGGGCCAATTGATGGTGCAGTTGTGAAGCACAGCTTTAACCTTGCATGGCGCATACTAGACAGTCTACCACCATCAGCTGATTTTTTTCAGAACCTTTTTCAAGATCTTGAGAGACAGCATCTTCAAGTAACAGTAAGTACAGTCATGTGCATGTACATGTACATCTGTACATCCACTCAACCTTGTAACTCTCAGAAGAAATCAATGTGTAACTTTTCCTTATAATTTGGATATATCAACAAAGTTGAAATGATAAATTGGCCACCGTAATGATTACAAAAGCTGATGTTTGGAGCGTTAGTTCTTCATTGGAGCGAATAGAGGAATTGTGGGTTGTGTGTGCTTTTAAAGGCAGAAAGTGGAGCTACGTTATTGATGGGAACATGGCAACGAGAAAAACAAGAATAAATTAGTGGAATGAAAAGCATTCGTTGATCCCTGTGGGAGTTAGACTGCAGGTTTGAAAGATGAGCTTTTGTTCAAGATTTTTATGACTTTCCGTGCTACATTAACTTTTCCTTACAATGCTTATTCAGTATTAAACCAAGTGAGGCCTGTAATGAGCAGCCTTATAGAAACTAGAAGCAGCAACTATTTAACTCATTTTTCCTTTTCCACAGGACCCTGACCTAGCTAAACTTTTGTGTGGTCTGAAGTTTGTGTCAAAACTTGGCACTTCAAGTCCAGATGCTACCTTCTGTGAAACACTTAAGGTACAGTATGTCAGTGAGGTGTACATTAATTTTGCAAACTACTAGGTATACAACTCTATTATTGACCTGTTGGACCCCTCAGGATGTGGCAACTTTGACCCCCCTCCTACATGTAGCTGCTGTAAATGAGAATGGATGTGAAGATGAGTGAAAGTGGTTTTGACTTTGTGTATCAAAAATAAAATATCAATGAAGTCAAATATCAATGAAGCAGTGTTTATGATGTGCTTTGCTTTCTTTTTCATTAATCGAAGATTGAGGGGTTCCTGTATGTACAAATTTTAAGCTTGACAGTCAAATCAAAAAGGATATCAGATGGTTTTCATGATATGGGATGGAGAAAACAGCTGAGTTCCCTATGAAAATTTAAATCCCAGACCTTCTGATTACATTAACACACACTCTACCAACTGAACTGAATTGTATGATTGTATACCTATCGGCAAGGTAGGCCATACATTTGATTCATTTGTCCTTTGGACGAATGTCCTTGGCACTGCTAGGATCAGGGATATCAAGCACAGGCGGTTGTAAAATTTTAGTTCAGTTATGGTAATAATCTTGTTTCACTCTACAGAATAGTCTTGTTGATCAAGGAGTGTCCGATGAAGACGCTAAGAAATTGATTGATAACGTTACAAGTTTGAGTGGTGATCTCAACCACAGTGTTATGATGGCAAAACAGTTCTTGTTAGAGGTAGTGATCATGACATTAATTTTCATAAACTTATTGTGGGTTACTAAATGTGCATAAACATGGATAATATGTGGGATTGCAAAAATAAAATGATTACATAGTTAAAAATTTTCGATAATTTTATACACTGGAACCCTGCTAACTTGAACTCAGTTAACTCGAACCCCCAAGTAACTCAAACAAGATGGGATTTCCCTTGACCCAATTTTCAGTCATTTACTATCAGCTAATACAAACTTTCACTAGCTCTAACCATTTTTTTCTTTCCCTTGGGAAATTGAGTTAGCAGGGTTCTACTGTAAGTCACAATGGGAAACTCAAGGTTTGATGTTATCCATGTAACATTATGTCGATCTCAGTGCCCTCTTCCCTTTTACAATAATCCTGGGCTTCGTATTTCCTGATGCAATTATCTTACAATGGTGATTTGTTTGTTATTTGACTGTGTAGATGTTGAAACTTCACACTGAACTTGTCCAAGTAGACACGCCTTCTAAGCTACCAGGACTACTGAACCTATGCACTCTTGATGCTGTCATTGGAAAAACTCATGTGGCTCTTAATTCTCTCTTTGGAAACTGTGATGAAGATCCTGATTTAACGCTTGTCGTGGAAAATGCCAATGAGTTACTGCCTGTGCTCATTGACTTGATTTCATTGTATCAGAAATTTGCTGGGTAAGGAGTTTTAGACTGTAACTATATAGTGAAGCAAAGCTGCAGATGTTCTTATTCTTGGAAATTTAACCCTGTTCAGAATGTTTAATTAAGTGTGTACATGTAAAGAGTAAAATAAGTAATGAGTGAACATTAGTTTCCAAAATGCAGTCTTTTGAATAAAGCCTTCTCCCAGACAGCACTACACAATACAAAAGGTCTGATGTTGGAGAAAATGCATATGCTATCAGTTTTATTTTTAACCTGTTTCTTGTTTGTTAGACTTTGTTTGCTGTTTGGTGCCACAAATCAGAAAAATGATGACAGTGAGGGAATGGAGGCATTGCAGGCCTATTCCAGTGTCCTAAAGATTGGGTGTATGCGACTACCTAAGCACTCATGTCTTCCAGTGACATTCTTGGCAGGTATTCAAGTTCAATGGATCTTGATTACTCAGATTGTATCAAAGTATCCTAATACATTTTAGAACATAGCTAGCAGAGCCACACAATTAAATTCAGTATATGCAAGCATGCTCAAAATCCTGATAGTGCACGCTGATAGCGTCAGCAAATCGCTTCGCTAGAAATGTTTTTTTCGCGCGAGTGGCCATTGTTAGCATGGGGAAAAATAATATAATTATTTCACGACAATGATGGATATAAACAGAGACTCAGCCTACTAGTCCCAAAACGAAGACAATTTTTTTACCTTTTTCCTTAGGCTAGAGTTCTTAAATGAGGCAGAAAAAAAGAAAAACAATGGAAAAAGAGACTCGGCATCAACGCCGTCATGATTCGCTTCAATTGATATTGTTGCCCGTATTTCTTGTCGGATTTGATGCACAATTAATAATAATAATAAATAGATGCTTATAGGGCGCATTTCTTATCTCAATGCGCCTAACAATAGATTATTAAGACATAAGAATAAGTAATTAATTAACAGTAATGTTTTTTCACCAGTAATGTTTTTTCACCTTTCACCAATTCCACCTGCTATGTTCTAAAACAATTGGTTCATGCTTTCAGCTGTGCACTATTGAGTTATGGAGCATGTGGGAAGTTTGGAGAGTACTCAAGAAGCTAGAGTTGCCCTCGGCTATTGCCTTGGGCAACTCTTACGCTTCTTTCGTGCTCTCCAAACTTCCCGTGTGCTCCATAACTCATTAGTGCACGCTAAAGCATGAACCAATTGTTAAACTCAGAGTGGGTCTTGGTAACTCAGAATAATTATCCTAATACTTTACTCAGAGCTGGCATTGCAGTGCAGATAAAATGCCTTTTTTTCAATTTTCTTAATTTTCTTTATTTGAAGGTCTTCCCTCACCTGTGAAAAAACATTTGGAGAAATGGAACAACATTGTGCTCACAAATTTTCCCTCTGCATCATCATGGAAGACATCATCATGTCTGATTGAAGTTGGCACAGAAAGCTTTCTGGATTCTCTGGTGTCAGCCCATGTGTTGGCTGTCTGTAGTGGTAATACCTTGGATATTGCACCAGCTCTTAAACACACTCTTCGCTCATTGGTTCAGCTAGCTGCTGATTTGCTTTCGTAAGTCTTTCTATTTGAACTCTGTTTGTAAAATTTGTTTGTATGTACAGTAACTCTCCCCTAAATTGATTTGGATGGAAGAATCACTTACTGTGCATTCACATACAGATATTGGACAATGTGGCAGTATTAAAATTAATGTTTCAATTTGTAATAATTTAATAAAACTTGTTACATGTATTTTTAAACTGCTAAGGACAGTTAACCCTTACAACCATAATTTCAGGTTGCATATTCTCCATCCTGTTTTCTATACAGTTCTTAGGGTGCTGACAAGGTCAATTTGTTTAACAATCCAGACCTTCTTTAGTTGGCAATCACTTCCTTTATCCTTATTTAGTGTGATTCAGGGATGATATTATAAGGAGGAACTATAATAACTATACCTCAATTCTTAGGTTGACAAAATAAGATTTCACCACATTTATTGCACCTGCTGTTTCTTAATTTTCTCATCTGAAATCACTCATGCAGTTATTGTTTTGTTCTACTTACAAGGTGGAGTCCAAACGAAGAACACTCAATGCAAACCGCCCTGGGGAAGCAACTGTGTGATAACATAGTACCACTTATGGTGGATGCCACTACAGAGTACTTGTCTGAGCAGTGCAATACCATCTTGGAGCGAGTCATTGGCCCAGCAGACAGTGACAAATTTGCCAATTGTATTCAGTCTTATGTGCTATCAAAATGTCACAAACTTCTCTTAGATCAGTCAAGAGCTAGTAGGTATGTCAATGAATTAACAGCTAATAATTGTCCTTCAGCATTTAATATACATCAAGAATAGAGTTAGAAAGTGCAGTGATCATTTTTTCTTGCTCTTAGATCTGATATTGGTGAAGAGGTGCTGGTGGACTGTTTGAAATACATGGATTCCTTGTTGGACAAAGTGTCTGACCACCCTCTTTTGGATCAGTTGTATTCAAAGAACAGAGAACTCTGGCGAGTTATTGTGTTCTCTGCAAACAAGCGCCTATCTCTTGGATATGTCAACAGGACATTAAAACTGGCAGTTCGCTTCCTGCAACTTGGTAAATTTTGTTGAGTTTAGCATGGTGGTTGTTGTTCAGTTGAGAACTAGTTTTGCATGATGTAGAAATGTTTATGTTTAATTTTTTTTCACAGCTGAGAAACCCGTAAACTCCAGTATGCACTCATTATGTTCCAGTTTCTCTGAACTTTGCCACATAGACCATGCAAACATTGAGGCATGGCTGAGAAGGATCATCTTAGGAGTTGAAGAAGACAAAGAGAACACTGGAAAGATGGCAGACAACAGACTGCTTTTACAGACATTTGCTACATATATTGTCAAGGAGTCAAGGTATAGTAGCCCAAGGGGCCCTTAAATGCAGAGTGAGGTAAAGCTTAGAATGTAAGATGATGATTTAATGCATTGATTACATGTAAATGTATCATTCTGTTGAGGAGATACTGCCTAATTCTGCAACTTCAGCTAAAAAGGTTTAACAGGAATTAACCTTTCATGATAAACTTTATGAACTTTAGAATGGTGGGAGGTTGAGATATCCTACATGTAGATGTACACTGTTCATGTGATGTAGATCACAGATGATTCAAAGTGTTTTGGTGGTTTATGGTTTGAAATGAAATGGTGTGATGCTATTTTTTGCAGCCCTGTTGGTGAAGAAGTAAGCCATTGCTTATTGAGATGCTTAATTCCACTGGGAAATGAGCTCCTGCCAGATGTCCCTGGAGAGTGGAGTAACATTGGATCCAAATTTGGTGACCTCATGAACACAGCTGCTGTTCTGGCCAGTGCAGGGGATGGAGCAGGGCATCTTACACTCTGTGCTGCCATCATTAAATGGCTGGAGAAATGGTATGCCTAAACAAATCTAAGATTATCTCTTCTTTGTCAGTCTTATCCTCTGCAAATCTAAGGTTTCTGATACTTGAAGAACTTTGTGGTTTTATTTTAATTTTTTTATTCTTGGCTCATCCTTGATTTTGGTAACTTGTTCGTCATACAGCTGTAACTTGCCAGGTTTAATGAATAAAGTTTGGGAAGTTACCTTTAAAAACAACAAAAAGTTATTCTATCTTCTTTTTAGTAAAACCCAACTTCTAATGGTAGCAGAAAGTGGTGAGAAAGGAAAAGAGAGTGGTATTGTAGAAGCTGCTGGGCCTCTTCTCCGTTATCTAGCAGAGTTGATGAGAGCTCTTAAGTACTCCTCAGAAAAGGAATGCCCTCCATCACCATCACTTTGCCCAGTTGATGGTGAGCCATTGATGCAAGATGTAGAATCTGATTGGATGGATGACATGGGTGGCGACGAAGAAGACTCTGGTGGAGAAGAGTCGGTAGGTGGAAAGAAAAGTAGGGTCAGTGGTAATATGGACTTACTCCTTTTTTTTTTATAAAATCAAGCCCATGAAATTACTGCAATTTATAGTCAGGTGCATTGTAGCCCCTTATTTCTTTCATGGTTCAGTCCATTGGCTTCTTTAGGAACACAAATTTTTGACAGACTTATTCATGTTTACTAGTTTCTCAACATCAGGCCAAATTTCATCGAGAATGTTTCTTTAATGTCATTATTGTTGATAAAAGTCAACATAAAAGGATATCCATTCCTCAAGAACATCATGTGTTACTCTGTTCCTGAATTTTGTTTTGGTGTCTTCTGAAATTGTGGTTAATCTATCTCTTCCTCTAAGGATGAAGATTCTCTTTGCAACAAGCTCTGCACATTTACAATGACTCAGAAAGAGTTCATGAACCAACACTGGTACCACTGCCACACTTGTAAGATGAATGACGGGGTGGGCGTGTGTACAATATGTGCTAAAGTCTGCCATAAGGATCATGATATCTCATATGCCAAGTATGGTTCATTCTTTTGTGATTGTGGGGCTAAAGAAGATGGAAGCTGTACGGTAAGTGTTATCCCTTTGAAAATCAAACTTTTGCATAAATTTGAATGCTTGAGTGCTTCAATTCTCTCTGTTGCTTGGAAGTTATCATATGTACAGCCTACATGCCACTGGTAAGGACTGTCTTCTGTAAAGACAGTCTCCATTGGAACTGTAAGTGTTGTTGTTGTTGTTGAGTGTCTAAACCATCTGGATGAAAGCAATCAAATTTGTGATTGCTATAGGGAAGTTTGGTTCGACAGCCTGATTCAGGACATGTAGAGGTAACTGCTGCACTGATATCAATTATGTTGGTTTACAGCAAAGGTTGTTGTCATAATTCTATGTAGATTATATGAGACAACAAAATTGCAAACAAACATAAAATTTCCTCCTCCCCCTGCTACCTAAATTTTATGCAAGATACACTAGGTGGTGCACCTGTTGCAACTGTAGTAACCAAATTGATTACATGCTGGATTCGCCTGGTCATAGTATTAAAGGCATGCTTAGGTCAAAAGGCTTGGCAAACTGGACTGGCAGGTCCAGGCTGGCCTAACACGTGAAATTTTCCAATCAGCCTCGTATTAGTCAACTACCCCTCCTGAGAAGCCACTTAAGAAATACATATAATTTTCATGTATAACAAACTTTTAAAGGAGTATGTTGCTTGTCAGATCATTTAATTATGTAAGGCATTTTGTGTGGTAGGCTTTGGTGAAACGCACCCCAAGCAGTGGAGCAGACAGTCAGGTAGCTGTTCCACCATCACCATTTGCTACAGGAGAGATGGATGAAGGACATGATGCTGCTGAAGGCTCCACCTCTGGTAAAGTATCATCCTCAGCAATTGGAGCGAGTTCATCCACAGCTGCTGCTGCTTCTGGAGTAGTAGGTTCAAGTGGAACCGGAAATGATGGTGGCCTTGAAGATTCAGCACTTACATCTAAGTCTGTGGAGGCCTTGGCAAAGCAGCTTGAGGTTTGAGAACTGATTTAAGCGGTTAGGTTTTCACATTTAAAATTCGTGAGTTAATTGTAAAAGGGCGTGACATTTTTTATGATAAGCTTTTAACTCAGATCATTGTTGCAAAATGAACCAAATTGTCCAAAGTTTGAAAGCAGCTGCCATAAAACCAATTATTGTGAATCCATATAGGTGTTTTTGTTCATTCCATTTGGATTAAAACCTAAATCTACTGCATTTTTCATTGTGGCAACATTGTATGTTGTGAAACTAGACTTGCTCTCCCTATTGCTCAAAGCTCTTCCTGAAAATACTTTCCATGATTGTGTCCTTCAATTATCAGCGTTTTCTGTTTTAACTTAAAAATTTATTTTGGATAACTTTTTCTTAACTCACAGAAGCACAAGAATGGACTTGTAAGCCAACTGGAGAACTCTTCAGTGATAACAACAACCTTAGACCTTCTTCAATGGCTGATGGGACCTGAGGGGGGAGGGCCTAGTAGTGTTGGAATGGGAGTGTCTAAGGCTTTAAAGGATTCTATGACACAACTGCACTTGACAGATAAAAGTGTGGAGAACACTGATCAACTTCTGGTTAGTTTTAGGTTTAGAAGCTTTGTCACATTTTGTTAAAAAAAGCATAGTCTAACTTTGTCTGGTTTTTTGGAATCCTACATCATCTTCCTAATCCTTGATCTATTTTGATTTATATCTACGAGCTAAATTTTGTGAAATATTCCTATTGAATTAATCACGACATAAAATACCCAAATTTCATAATTCCATAAAAAAATCAGAGCAAGCTTCAAAAACTTAGGCCATCCTATGCGATAGTAAGTTTATATTTCAAGAATGATATGAATCAGGCTGGTTTTGATCCTCACACAAAATCAATGAATAATGACATAAAAATTATTATAAAGAAAAATAGAGCGGTAAATATTGAATATAAGCTGAATGATGTGAACATTGCGATGTTCCAATAAACCTTTAAGAGGAAGAAGAGACAACCAGACATTTTTAAATCCCTGTATTTTGACTATAAATTATTAGCATTGGCTAGAAATAAGACCATGAGCTTGTAACATTTGATGAAAGATGTAGAAAACATAATTAAATGATTGCTTACTCACATTTACGTTAATACATGTAGGTAATGTTTGTCAAGCCAAGTTTGACAGAGCATTTTAACACTCTTTGTTTTTTTGAAAAATTCAGGTTCCAACTTTGGGTTCTCAAGAAGGAGCTTTTGAAAATGTAAGGATGACATTCAGTGGAGAACAAGGACAAACTATCAGACAGCTGATTGGTGCACATGTCCTGAGGCGCGTTGCCATGTGTTGTTTGGCATCGCCAAAGGGAAGAAGGCAGCATCTGGCAGTTAGCCATGAAAAGGGCAAGGTAGTTATCTGACAAAGTAGTTACCTGTGTCGGCGCTTTTTGAATGATTTTTGTGAATCCAAAACTCAGATCATTTCAATAGCCAATTAGAACAAACATATGTACATTTATGTCATACAAGGGGTTAATAACAAATCAGAGTAAGTAACCCTCCTCTCCCTAAATGTGTTGATTAAACTTAAAGGTACTCGCAAGTCATCTACTGTGCATGTTCAGCAAGCCAGCTGGCTGAAGTAATTTTTTTTGCAAAAACTTAAAATATAAATCTCTGCCTCAACCCTTTTGAGCTCTATTTTTTTCCCATATGCTATACATTTGTAAAGCTTATTGATTTTGTGCATGAGATGTTAGGTATATTCATGGTTATTTTTGTCTCCCAGATTACAGTTCTTCAATTATCAGCACTCCTAAAGCAAGCTGATTCCAGCAAGAGGAAACTAACACTGACACGCCTTGCAACTGCTCAGGTGCCCTTTACAGTCCTCACTATCTCAGGGAACCCTTGCAATGAAGACTTTCTGGCAGTTTGTGGATTAAAGGATTGTCATGTGCTGACATTCAGCAGTTCTGGATCTGTAGTAGATCACCTTGCTCTTCATCCTCAACTGGAGACTGGGAATTTCATCATCAAAGCTGTCTGGCTTCCTGGATCACAAACAAAACTAGCTCTAGTCACTGCTGACTTTGTCAAGGTAATATTTCATTCAAATCGTCTTCGTTGACGATGTCCTCTGGTGTAAAACTTCAAAGGTGTGTTTGCGTTGTATTTTATGGAACAAAGTTTTAGCACATTGGGCCCGTACTGCTAAACAGCTTGTTTCAAGCGTGTGTAAGACTTACCACAACACTCCTAACTGGTGTCTCTTTTTTTATTTCACTGTAGATCTACGATCTGTCCCAAGATGCACTAAGCCCCTTGTACTACTTCCTTCTACCAAGTGGAAAGATCAGAGATGTCAGCTTCATTTTTAATGATTCCGACCACAGTTTGATTCTAATGTCATCGGGAGGACAGTTGTATCTTCAGCCTATGGATGAAACCAGCAGTGCAATCAATGGTCCTTTCTATCTAACGAATACACTACCCATCGAACATTCTGATTTACAAGATTCCAATGGCCAAGTTGCCGGTGGAGGAGTGTCAGTGTATTACTCTCACATCTTACAACTGCTGTTTTTCAGTTACAGTCAAGGTAATGTGTGCACTTGACGGATAAAATAGCAGCTGTATCTATTATCCATCGTAAACGCATTTTCTCTTCGGGTGGGGGGGAGGGGGGTAAGGGGCGGTGGGTTTATGTGCTTAATGTGTATTTGATTTCAGTCAGGCATTAAAACCCTTGGGGGATAGTATAATGCATTGAGATGAACCGTGATATTTCCATTGTCAAGTTTTTGAACCATTAAAGCGACAAAACAAGTAAACTAAATGCAAGAGGAGAAAAAGGGAACAGCATCGGAATCAGAAATTCCTAAGAAATTTCTAGTAGCGTCATCTCTGTAACGGACGCACCGGTAACATTTCTCATTGGTTACCGTACATTTTATTCTTAAACAGTGGTTTCTGAAACAGAATTATAATAACACTAAATCTAACTACCGACGATAAATGATAACAAACGAAATAAACCCGGCGAAATGAATACTTAAAACATACCTGACGGTTTGGTCCACGGCACGCAGCATTATGAACATACAACAACAAACTACATAACATCAATGAAACTTTTCGCGCGAAAACTGAATTATATAATGACGCGACGGGACTGAACCCTACTATGTAGATGGACCGCTGACCCTTAAAATTTGTTGTAACAATGTCCACGAGTTCAACATATCTATAAGACGTGTTTAATTTTATGAAGATGGCCACACAGTATCAATATGAAAGCAAAGACAGACACGAGTTTTATCCATGACATATTTTACATTCCCAGTATTAATGTTCAACGTACATCCTTGCATAGAAAGTTGTGTTGTGGCTAAATGGTACATGTGTCACTTTTTACAGGAAAAACGTTTGTTGCTCCATGGAGCAAAGACCAAACGGAAATAAAGAGGATGTTTCCAGTGAATTTCAAGAGTAGTTCAGGTGGCAATAAAAACTCCCAGTATGCCGCTCTGTGTCAGTGGAGTGAAGTGCCACAGCATCCTGGACTGGTGTGTTGTCTGACACACACAGCTGGTGTTCCTGTGGTGTTGATGGTCAAGCCACATCAAATATTGGTAAAGGGAACTTTTCACACAGCTAAACCATATTCATAAGTGAATTAAACTGTATTCTAGAATGGTTAATCACAGGTGATGTAGTTGTAAACTTGTAAGTGAAAGTGTGTAGATTGCTTCAACTATTAACCATGTAAGTGTAAATGGTACTTAGTAAAAGTGACAGAAGAGGAGGCATGTGTTGAGTTTTCACTGAGTGGCTTTTTGGGCATCAAAAATGATACTTGATGGGTTCATAGTTTTCAACAGTACTTTCTGAGTATTCAGATGCAGCATCATTCAATCTGTGCATTGTGCATGGGTGACATAGTAACATTGAAGAACAATCTAAAGTTGCGTTTTCACAAGTGAGATCTAAAGCTGTGAAATCGTTCACTTTTTTCCAACAGATCCAGGAAATCAAAGCAACATCATCCAAAGCAAAAACCCAAGACATGGTAGCTATCCGTCATTCTGTGAGCACATCTGATCAGCTACGCACCACCATGATTCTCCTTTGTGAAGATGGCAGCCTTCGTGTATTCATGGCCAGTGCTGAGCATACTGGTTATTGGATGGCTCCTGAATTCCAACCTGTGAGGTCAGTGGTTCAGTCTTTATAACAAAAAATTCTGAATGTAGAAAAATACGTTTTTCCAATCTTGTCACAAAGAAAATCCTCCTTAAAAATCGAGCCTCAGCCTTTCGAATACCATGCTGTGGTGTTCTACTATTGAGGCTCTATGGACTTTCTGACCGTCACTGAGCTTAATTTATGGCCACTGGACTTATTTAACTGTCACGGGAATTAAATTAGCTTCTCTAAGCTTGCTTCATCGTCACCGGATTTATCTAACCGTCCCTGGGGTCCGTTTCTCGAAAGTCCCGGTAACTTAACGGGCCCAAAGCCAAGTTTTCAAATCAAAATTTAAAGGATAGAAAAGCAGGTTCTAGCACACAAATTAGTCCATTTTGTTTCTTAAGCTGACAGTTTTATTGTATTATTTTCAAAACTTTTGAAATCCCCAACTTAAATGAAAACAGAACTGCTTTACGGGTCCGTTAAGTGACCGAGACTTTTGAGAAACGGGCCCCTGGAGCCCGTTTCTTGAAAGTCTCTCTGTTCTGTTTTCATTGAAAATGATACAATAAAAACATCAAATAAAGAAATGAAGTGGACTGGTTTGGGCGCCAGAACCCGCTTTTCAATCCTTTTAAATTTTAAAACATTACTTCGGGCACTTAAGTTACCGGAACTTTCGAGAAACGAGCCTCTGAACCAAAACGCATTTAACGCGCAAACCTTCTGAGTATATAAATCAATCGGTAAATTATGAAATAAACTAGGTGATGACTCTTTTCGACTCTTCTTTATCAGTTTATTTACAATTTTTAGTCAATTGTTAGACAAGAATACAATTATTACCAAGGCTAAGACAATTCTCTGCCGACAGAGCTGAATAATGAAATGCTACGTCAGCGGGTATGTGGTCAACAACGCGGGCTCGAGTGTCCTAGGTCTAAAATTTAGCGAAATTAGCAGAAAATAATAAGGGCTGACTTTTAAAACCGAGGAAATCTATTTTCGTCGAAGGCACTTTCCTATTTCCAAAGGTTTAAAGGAGAAAATTAATTTTTGAAAATTTTTAGGGGGTGTACCAAATTTTTGGAGGTTGTTCTGTAAAAGAAAAGCGGCAAGGCAAACGACACCTCGAAGCAACAGAATAGGAAATCAACAATGCGAACGACTCAAAATCCGTGTTTCCGCGGCAAAACCTAGCGCATGCGTATACGTTATTCAGCTCTGTCTTCTCTGCCCATGTATAGGCCTCTCAACATAGTGAAGCCTCTTCGAAAGAAGAAAACATCCAAAGCCAGAGTCAAATCCACAGCTGTCAGTTTCCAAGTGGATTTCTTTGAGCACTGTCAGCCATTTTTCAATGAAGTAGAGTTTGGTGGAGGAGATATTCTTCAAGTTTATAACATGCAGCAAGTAAAACATAGACTGATGACGGCTGGAATGTATATCGCAAGTACAAAGGTTGGTACATATTTAACCTGTTACAATAGGAAACAGAGGCGATAGGTTACCATACCTTGGTGCACTGATACAGTTGTTACTTTACCTGTTACAATAGGAAATATTGGCGATAGGTTACCATACCTTGGTGCACTGATAGAGTTGTTACTTTACCTGTTAGAATAGGAAATATTAGCGATAGGTTACCATACCTTGGTGCACTGATAGAGTTGTTTTGGTAAACACTGGAAACAAGGTGAAAGTTGGGAAAGATTATGAAAAGGACCTTTAACCCCTTACACTCTAACATCAGTATGCATATTCTCTGTACTGTTCTCCATACATTATCTAAGGTGCTGACCAGGAGAATTTGTTTAACAATAGTAATAAAGATCATTTCATCCTTCATCCTTTATTCTCGTGACCTTTATGGTTGATTCAGGGAGAAGTTAGATGCTAGCCATTCTTCGTTGTTCCTCAGAAACACATGTTATGTGATTATTCCTTTGTTAAAATAGAAATAGGGGAGTTTATTATCCAACTGTGCTTCGCAGAGTACAAATAATGCGCGAGACGAGTACAAATATCACGCGATATTTGTACTCCAGAAATATCCGCGAAATTCGCCCGCACTGAAATAACAATTTGGCGTGTTGGATAATAAATCTCTTATTAGGCGTTTTGTTGTGTAGTATCGCTGAGTATTTTTACTCGTTATTTGTATTTTGACTCGCTTTATGGGCTCGTCAAAGTACGACACAACTCGTAAAAATACTAAGCGATACTATACAACAAAACGTCTAATGATAGATCTATTTTAGGCTCTTGGGGAGTGGAGGTGAGTAGAGAAGTGCTTGGACCAAGACTGGGAGTTGTCTGATAGCAATAGTTTACACACGTGCTATTTTTCACTCGTATTTCTATCGTCTTGAATGATCTAAAGTCTGATATGGGAAGTGTTAATACTAGTTTTATTAATGCTTTAAATGTGTGTGTTCTCACCATATGGAAATGGTCTAACTGAATTTGTTTTTTTTTTTTTTTTGTTATGTTTTGTTTTTTTCACTTGCAGCCAAATGGTTTCAATATTGAGATTACCAACACAAACCCTCGTGTTATTATGGTTGGTGTGAGAATTCAAATTGGCTGTCAGTCAGTGGAGAAGGCGCCATCCTTCGTGGAAATCTTTGGCAGAGTTATACAGTTAACATTAACGAGAAATAGATGGTTTGATCTCCCATTTACAAGAGAGGAATCACTGACTGCTGACAAAAAGTTTTCTTTGTTCAGTAAGTAAACATTGATTTTTATTTGTTCCTACTACCATCATGTTTTCTGCGAAATTGTCGTGCACTTGATGTTTCTCTTGCTTTCCGGGGATTCTATTGAAAATATATGTGAGTCAAGATTATGTTGTTTTATCAACTGAATTAATAATGTAAATTATAACATAACCAGAGTAAAGCGCGCGCTCTGATTGGTCAATTTGGCGTCCCCCATTTGCCCATAGGTGTACGCTGCTGACGTGAGCAAATGCAAAGACTATTTTTCCGCGCGCGATTGTTTTTTCTGGTCACGTAAGATTTGTTAAATAAAAGGGAACTCTTGAGCTACAATGTATCAATGGTAGACACCACAGCGTACACTATTGAGTTATGGATGCACTTGGGAGGTTGCTAGGCACGAAAGAAGCGTAAGAGTCGCTCGAGGCGAAACTATTGAGTTATGAATGCACTTGGGAGGTTGCTAAGCACGAAAGAAGCGTAAGAGTCGCTCGAGGCGAAACTATTGAGTTATGAATGCACTTGGGAGGTTGCTAAGCACGAAAGAAGCGTAAGAGTCGCTCGAGGCGAAACTATTGAGTTATGAATGCACTTGGGAGGTTGCTAAGCACGAAAGAAGCGTAAGAGTCGCTCGAGGCGAAACTATTGAGTTATGAATGCACTTGGGAGGTTGCTAAGCACGAAAGAAGCGTAAGAGTCGCTCGAGGCTATCGCCTCGAGCGACTCTAGCTTCTTTCGTGCTTAGCAACTTCCCAAGTGCATCCATAACTCAATAGTGTACGCTGTGGTGTTTACCATTTGTTAATTGACCACCGTGAAGAGTCTCTAAACCTAACGTTTTAAGCGTTAGTCCTCTGTCATTCACTCCGAAATAGCCTTTTTAGGACCTGAAATTTGCACTAGTCTTTGAAGACACCTACAGCATCAGCTTGCTCAAGTATGCAGGTACAGATTTGTTTCCATGAACAGGAGTTTACGCACAGATAGATGTACAAAAACCTGATCACATACATATAATTATAAGCTAGGTTAATAGTGAATACCAGTTTAGAGTATACTAACTGAATGCTTGGAACAATATAGGAGAGGTTCATACTTATCATCTTACATTTGCCTTTTCAGTTGGCCAGTCTCTAGACCCATCAGGAGTGACCATGTTGGACTCAGTGAAGGTGTACACAAAAACAAAAGAGGCATTTGGTTGGCCTGATGATCCTCAGGAAGAGATTCCTTCCACTCCTGGTATGGGAAGTGCAGCTAGTGTGGACAATGAGGCGGAAATTGTTAACTCAGTTCCACCACTGACACCTGCTGACAAGTAAGGAAACTACTGTTATAAGTACCATTTTAGGCAGCCTACCAATCTGACTACTTTGCAGTTTTGATTGTTATAGTGAATTCTGTCATTGCTTGCAATCTTGGATATGTTTCAGACACAGGTAGGACTTATTGCTAAGTGGGTTCGTCTGAGTTATGCACTTGACATTGTACCTCAAACAGAACGCTGTTGTCTTGGATTTTTTTTTTAACAAAAATGAAGGTCACCATCAACCGAATCAAAATATGGCGTCCAATTTGAATTGCCATTGTTCTGGACTGACTAGCCTCTCACACATGTGATAATCGTTTTGTGTTTCCACTTCAAGACGAGGCTATTAAGTCCAAAACAATGGTAATTCAAAGTGGACGCCATATTTCGATTCGATGAATTGTGGCATGTATTTGTAAATGTGAATGTAACTGCAGGCACATGGTTACCAGACACTGACTTGAC
This sequence comes from Stylophora pistillata, assembly GCF_964205215.1. Taxonomy (NCBI): domain Eukaryota; kingdom Metazoa; phylum Cnidaria; class Anthozoa; order Scleractinia; family Pocilloporidae; genus Stylophora; species Stylophora pistillata. The sequence continues at coordinate 26,938,665 of NC_142522.1, forward strand.
AACTTGTTTCTTTCAGACTTGTGGTGCACCTCCTGGAGGTAGTCGATGGCTGCTTTTCCAGCTTTGTGTCGCAGGATGGGTCCTCAAGGCAGTCCGCTCTAGATGCTGCTACCTCACTGATGACCAGTGCTATGCCATCACGTGTTCAACATCAAGCCCAGACTCTGCTTGCCACTTTACATCCATCAAAAGTGTCCTACCACAGCCACAAGGTACAGTTTAGATTAGATCTAGTTGCTTTCCAATTCAAGGAAGAGTGTTTATCTCCATTAACTACATGTGGATGAACACCCATTACCGTAAAAGTGATCCCCTCTACGGTTAACAACATATCTCTTAGACAGATAGTCTTGTAAATTTCTAAATATCGCCGAGTTCATTCTTTTCAAACATTTTTCTCATCTGTTTGCCTGGGAGCAATTCCAAGCACATACGTAACTATGTAATATGGATAACTGGTCTAAAAAGTAACAGTGTCAGTGTACTTGGATTAAACGTGTAGGTCTAGCTTTGTGGCTTCATTTTGTAGAGCTGATAAGAATGAAAAAGATGACTGTAGATAGCATTTGAGGGGTGTCCGAAAAAAATCCCCAAATTACTTTTTCATGTAAAATTAAATTCTTTGTGTTGCACAAAAGAAATTTTAAAAAATCTCGTTTTAAAGGGAATGAATGGAAAGTTAGGTCGTTCATGCGGCAGTCAATCAAAGGCATTTAAGGCTTACCACGTTTTCTTTTATTTGTAATGGTCAGAGGTGAACATTTTGAACATATATCCAGATTCCTCATGCGGACTCAGAATTTGTTCTTCCCCCACGCTCGTGACAAGACAAAAAACACCTTTCTCTATTTCTTTACCGAACTCAAAACTTACCATCTTTCTTATTCTATTTACAACACATGACACTGTCGACATTGTCGATCCTAACAGTATGCAGACGCGTGTCGTATATATGAACTTCGTAATGGGCCTTGCTCACCACAGAGTCTTTGTGACTCAAAGGTAGAGCATCGGAGCGCGGAATCTGAGGTTCGATTCCTCATCGGAACTCGAATTTTTTCTTTGTCCCACGCTCGCGACAAGACGAAAAACTTCTTTCTCTTTTTTATCTAGATTGTTTCATGTGATTGTTAACATAAATATGTTTTTTTTTGCTCCAGGATCAGGCACAGCTTTCACAAGTAGTAAACTTCCTCTGTAAGCTTGAAAGTCCTTGTGATGGAGAGGAAACAAAGGAAGAAAACAAAGATACAGAAGTTGAAGAGACACCACAGACAGAAAAGGAAGAAGAAATCGAAGAGGTTTTGGTAAATGTCAGTGAACTTGATGTAGAAAGTTTCCAGCATCTGGTGGTGAGTGCTAGATCTGTAGCCATTACAAGACCCAGTAATCTGGCAAAGTACACCATCCTACCTGAACAAAAGACAACAGATGGTAAGTTAAGGAACAGATTGGTAACGACAGTGTTGGCTCCATTCTTTTACAGCTATTTTTGTGATTATTTTTACTATAAAATGCTACCCTTCTTTATTATTATGATGCATGCTTTGTCTGAAACTTGTCTTTTGCTTACACCGTGTTCGCCTCTTACCAGTTTAACGAACTCAACACAATTCATTGTTTTTTCTTCGCGGATGGCACGCAAGACGATTTTCCTAATGGAAGGGTTTGAAAGGGTGCACATTGCACCCCGACACTTTCCTGCCCTTTACTCTTTTACTAATGTACACAAAAAGTTTAACAAGTCTTATTTCTGAACGGGAAGATTAATCGGTGAAGAACGCCTCAAAGCAGTTTGTAGAAATTTTGTCACTATGGACCTTGTTAAACGGCCCAGCCTGCTACCAGTCCCCCACAACTCAGTGGTGGGGTATTCCAACCAGTAATCACATGGCCATAGGCTCGACTCCTGTTGGGAGCACTCGGAGTTCCTTTTTCCGAGTATGCCTGTGTCATTCGCTGAATAACATAATCCTTCACTGATATAAAATTGCATGCGATAATAGCACCGCCATTTAAAATTTATTGTTTTCTCTCTCCAGAGGGTGACGAGAAACACCATTTCGCTGTAAGTCTAATGAATGCCTTTTGGAAGCTGCACAGCTGTCAACCTGTAAATCCTGTTCTTTCGCCATTGTCTTCAATTGGTAAGGTTCAAAAACTGAAGGTAAAACTTTAAATCACGTACATTGTAGATGCACAGGTACTGTCTTCACAAGCTTGGAAAAATCACGTTACTCTTTTTTAAAGCTTTTTGAAATATTTTATTTCTAAAGAGTGATAAAACGCTGTTTTAATTTCAGGATTCCAACATGTGGAGTCTACGGTGACAGCTCTCGTTGACATCGTCCATGCATTTGCAATAGCAGATCCTTCTAAAGTTGGACTTGCAGTCAAACAGTACGTGAAAATGCTGCTGTGCGAGGTATGTACATTTTGGAAGCAAGGGTGACAATGTGCACAGAGTTTGAAATTCTGGTTTGAAGTACTTTTACATTTCATCTTCTCTTTACTACTTGATTTTTTCCGTTTTTTTTTTCCTTGGATAGTTTGGTTCCTAGTTTACTGTGATCATTAGCTTAATATTTTGGGTTTTTGTAATTCTTATGCTTTTTTTCAAATTGCATGGATATCACATCTTGTAAGTCAGTTACTTATTTCTCTCTTGATTTGCAACCATAGAAACCATTTCTTTATTTACTTTGGTGTCCCTTCACATGGTTCTTATTATTGCATTGTTTCATTATTTGTGGACACATTTTGTTTTTCTGTCAATGGTATTGGGGACGCAGATGCTAGAAACGAATTTGTCGATAAATTTTTAGTCTATTTTATCATGTTATCGTATTTACCATGCAAGAGTACCTTCAACCGAAAAGAGACGAAAAAGTATTTGTTTGGTACTATCACAAAAAGACAGAAGAGGGGATGACAAAGCAAGAACGAAAAAATGCATCTAAAAAATTTAGCCCAAATTTTCATGTTCGACATTAGCAGTTAGAATTAATCTTCTCGTTATCAACCGCCCTAGCGGTGCTAAAGCTCCTTTAATCACCAGAGCAAAAATTTCTGATTTGTTGTATCCCTAGGACCAATCTGTCAGCTTTGCCTGCAAACATGCGTTGATGCGACTCATACACAAACACTGGCATGGGATGGGTAATTCCCCTCCTCAGTGCAACACTCCCATTGGGGAAGGAGCTGGAGGAGATGACTTTGATGGGGAAGATGATGAGGCAGACCAGGATAGAGCTGGTGAAACCCCTCCAGACAGGTCAAGTGCAACTGGAGCAGATGAAACTGAGGCAAGGGGGCAGGAAGCTGCGGAGGCCCATGAGGTATGGCGCTCTTTTTAAGTATTATACGGTGGTTTTTATTGGTGTTGCTTTATTTCTGTTGTATGGAAGTGGCGATTCAGAAGTTTTGCTTCGTAATTCTTAACACCACACATACATACTTTACTTTGCAATGTGATAAGACTGGACGCACGACTGGGAGGTCTCCAGGTAGTTTCTTAAGCCGTGATTGTAAACAGCCAGCTTGCCAACATGCCCCCCTGCACGTTGAATATTTCTTTTTTGACGTAATGTTTTGGCCCACTAGCCATTTTGCTACGAGCACTGCTGATAGCGAACAGGTCATTAACTCAATTTAATTATATGAAAATATTTTTCTCTCTCGCATTGAAGGCTGCACCAGAAGAGCCTGCTCAAGAACAAAGCCAGCCATCAGCAGCAGGGCCTTCCATAGCAAGTGCCGCCAGTCATCTGGAGGCCTTACTGCTTGGTGCTGGCGGCCTGCCAGGCATGTTGGATCTGCCTCCAGATGCAGATGATGAAGCCATGGTGGAGCTTGCCATTGCTCTTAGCCTTCAGGACCAAGCGGGTGGACAAGGTCTAAGTCTTCCTGGTTTGCCACTTCCTGCTGTTCAAGCCATCGGAATACCTGTTGAAGCTGCCATGTCGTCTGATACAGCTTCAGGTAAACGTACCACAACAGAGAAATTGTCAGATTGGGGCATTGTGCAAATGGAGTGGTTATATTTTCGTTAAGACATGCAAAGTTACTTCCATCTACTTAGTTTGTGAGGAAATTAATTTATTGCGCTGCATCAGCTGACGAAGGAAGTATTCAACTGATAATTAAACTGATAGTTTATCTGCCTTTTTCAACTTCTGGGTCGTTATTATTTACGAGTATCCATATGCCACTTGTCGTTAGGTCAAGGAAGCGAAGATGAGTATGAAGTTCCACCCTGTAGTGCCCAGGGCTCCTCAGCAGGGCATAGCGCTCCCAGGTCTCCTTTGCCTCCTGACACGGGACATAGTGGGGCTGAATTTGAAAGTGGAAGCAGTTTAGATTCAGTTGCTGCAGAGACTGGGACCAGCATAGAAACTATCGTCATGGGAAGTGAGCAAGCAGGTTGGTTTATCATCCTTCAGCTCCAGATGGTGACTTATTTCCTTATGTTCTGTTTTGATGGTGATAATTTTTACTTCACCCTGGTTTACCGGAAAAAGAGGGCTAATTAGGACTTTGACTGGCCTGGAAGTAAAAGGGATTCCCAGGCAGGTTTTGCGTCGACAACTCCGTGACTTGATCAAGAGAACGGCTATGGAATAGGGGTGGGGGGGGGGGGGGAGGTTAGGAGGTGGGTGATGAGTAGAGAGGGTGTTCACTTGCTTGACTGTTATTTCCTCAAGGAAGAATGGTGGTTTCTTGCAACGTAGGCAGGAAACGCCTTGGGCAGTGATTATTTATCAGATGTGCAAAACGTAGTCATTCGAACAGGAACGGGAACAACTAAGACTGTGGAAACTATCATTTTTGGCCAAGACCTATTAAAGAATAAAATTCCTTGATGAATTCTGTGGCTCTTCTTTTCAGCTGCTGTGGACAGCCAACCTGGCAGTAGGAATAATGAAGATGAGGAGCAGGGTCGGGCTCATACTTCAGGAGACAAAGAATCGCAGATGGATCAAGAGAAGCTACACTCGCTGAAGCTTCTACTCTTGGATGAACTGTTGCTTCATCTTCCTAAGTTGAAAGATGTTGGTGGTGTCCAGGCCATACCCTTCATGCAGGTTTGATGGCCGGGCATTATTTAAACGAGCTCTTTTTTCTTCATTTTGGAAAAAGATGGGTCAAAGAAGAAATTTCACAAAACTACTTGTGTAGAAATTACGGTAGTAAGGGCGTTAACTGTTGTGTCACGTCTACGAGCTACGCACAACGGGTTTGAATAATGTAGAGAAAAATAAACAAGTGTTTTGTGATAACAGAATGCCTCTAGAACCTTTACTATATGTAGGTGCACAAAAAAAAGCATATGATTTCGAAAATTACTAAGGCATTAACATGATTACAAGGTTTGAAGACTATGGCCCCCCACCCTGTTCCCCTTTAAGCATTTTGAGCGCCGAGATGAAAAATTGGCATGGTCGTATTTTAGGCGGGACTCTGTAATTTGTGCACTTCAAGTAGGAAAAAAAAACAATTACGCTGGAACTCGTAGATTTCGTCGCCACACGGAGTAAAAATTAGTCAACAGTACGCTACAGGTTGGAAATCTCATCCAATTTCTTATTTTATAGGTCTTGCTGATGCTGAGTTCTGATTTGGAAGACAGTGAAAGAGACAGGGCAGCATTGAGTAAAGTGTTGTCGACGTGCTTAGAAGAGCTGAAGCTGGATCAGATTGTAACTACTCATGCCTTCCCTGTTTTGTTACTATCCTTTCAACCAGTCAGACTCAAAACTAAACTAATCGCGACTTGACCGCTCGCGTTTTTCCCGCGCCTTTTTCCCGCGCTTTTCCTTGGTAGATTTAACGTTTTCATCGCCTCCATGCGATATTTTCCTTCCTTTGTTTGTCTGTTTTTATTAATTTGCTTTGGTTTACAGTCTTCAATGGAAATGCGTTTCAAAAGAGTGCCTGTGGATTGATTATTTCTTACAGTATGCTATGCTTGGGTTCTAACAAAGCGACTGAAGCTAGCTTGTGATGTACATTAGCAAGCCTCATAGCTGAACTATAGAGAAAATAAAAGTTTGTTCGTTGCGCTTTTTCTTTGGTACTGCCGAGAATGGTTTCAGTTGCTATCGATATGAAACTTACACTGAAAATATCATTCTTTTATTATTTTAGCAGGATGTGAAACACATTTCATCTCGATCCAAACAACACGAGGTCTGGCTGATCATCATGAGGCTGTTGAGTGTGCTGATGTCAAGAACAAAGTCCAGTTCAAAAAGTGGTTCTGAGGTAACGAAAATTTATCATCTTTGCTTAAAGATAAGTGCTTGTAAGCGCAATTTCCTTATCAAATGTGGAAGTCATAAGGGATTGCACTGGTCTGCTTTACTTTGAACAGTGATTGGCCCGGTAAAAACATATGTCGTCTCGGTTACTCGCGTTTTCTGTTGAGGTAAAATGAGAAGGAGCCATGTACACCTTTTTCTTTCTAATTTTTTTGATTTATGAGAATTATATTACCGAAATGAGAAGATCTTTATTTACAGCCAAGAGATCCATGTTACATCTGTGTGTAGTTGTTGAGTACAGTGCTTATTTAACAGCTACGCGAAAAAGTGCAACATTTTCAAACTTGTAAATATTTGAGAACGAGAGTGGATTGAACTGCAAGACTTGTCAGCAGTAAAAAAGTTTATTAGAATTAGTGCAAATTTATTTTGAAACCAGGTGTAACCGTGAAGACCTAGTAACTCATGATGGATATTTTTCCCTCAAGGCTTCCTCTTTGGTGTGTAGACAAACGTCAGCCACTCTGTGTGAGTTGGGAATTACAAGTAACTGTCTGGAAATTCTAAAGACTCTTTTGGAGCACTGGAAAGAGGTGGCCAGCCACGAAGAAGTAGGCCTCCATTTGAAATTCTATAAACACCAAGATCTTTTCATTGTTACATGAACAACTTAACAGTTTAGGTGGATGTCAAACTGAAATAACGAAAGTATCAACAAGAATCTTACATTATTCAGGGCTCGACACTAACTCTTCAACTTACTATCCAAGTGGCTAGTGACAACGTAGATGTTACGACAATTTCAGTTTGTTTACTAGCCAAATTGGCCAGTGGAAATCGAAAACCACCAGCCAAAAAACTGAATTTCTACTTGTCCGTGGCTAGTTGGCTACCGTTAGTGTCGAGCCCTGGTTATTGAAAAACATGACAAAATAGTACTCTGATTTTAATTTGAATTGTACATGGTACTTTTATGAAAGGAACAAAAATATTCAATTTTGCCCGAGTAATATTAACTCTGTTATCAATTTTTTCTGTGTTCGAGTCTTCAAATGTCGTACTTTATTTAAGAGACTTCCCTTCCTACATGCTGTTGACGTAACTTCATGCTTTCGGCTTTTAACACTATCAACTACCTAATCTCAGGGATAAAATTATTTTTGTTTATCCAGGAGGAGCCGTCTGGTATCGGTGGAGCATTATTGAAGCCTCATCCCACAAGCCCACCACCGGACATGTCACCATTCTTCCTAAGACAGTATGTCAAGGTGCGTTCTGTTCATTGGAAGATTACTTTGTTTAACGATGGAGACTTCGTATGCTTTATTTTGTGTAGTCCAATGAAAGATACCCACTCTGTGGTGAGCAATGATGAGAAGAAATTTTCAATCGAAGATCTCAAGTAATACGCCACGACATTGGTTAAAATCTACTGCGCTGTTTTATTGGTGAAGAAAACTTACGTCAGCTTCTCAGCCAATCGGATGCAAAGCGCTTGTCGCGACCCGGTACAGGGTATTTCCTGCTCTTCTGACAGTTTTCTTGATTTAACTGACTTCTCAATGACATCTTTTGATAGCCTCGTTTGTTCTTATCGGCCTTTGTTGCAAATTTGGCTTTGGTTTTGAGACACCCTTTCGAAATGCACTTTATCTGTCTTTCATACTGATTGCACGTTGTGCTAAATCACTTGTGAAATGTAAACGTTCCAATATTGTTGAAAGTTCGCTTGTGTTCACTCAACATGAAGAATGTTATTCAGCGACCGGACTTGATTGCAAATATTTGTGATTTTTATAATTTTTTTTTTTAATGTTCATTCGTCATTTAGGGACACGCCGGAGATGTGTTTGAAGCTTATCCACAACTGCTGACTGAAATGGCTCTGAGACTTCCATACCAAGTAAATGTGATAAAAATCAACTTTTTAAAAAACAGGCAACCAATTGTGCGTCTAGGTTGATTGTTGTATTACACTGTGCATAATCTCAAGAGTTATTTTATTGTAAACGAATGTAATGACACCTATTAGTGTGAGTAATGTAGCTGTGCTAGTCCTTTTGCTCGGAGACAAATTGGGTAAAGCGTAAGTCTAGATTATGCTTAAAAACTTTGTTTCACTTTAGGTGAAGAAGGTTGCAGATTCTCTTCATCTTGACAATTCCCCACAGTTTGGCGAGGAATGGTATCAAATCTTGTGCGAGGTTAGTGAGGCAGAATGTACGGAAAGATTGATTTCGTTTGGTTTAATCTAAACTATGCAGAACTTGCATTGTATGCAACACAATCTATATCATACATGCAGTTTTCACATACATGCAGTTTTCACTGGTAACGTTAAAATATCCTTTTCTTTTATTTTAGTACCTTCTGATTCAGCAGACTCCATTCGTGAGAAGACAAGTCCGAAAGGTAAATAACCACTGAAAAGGCTACTGCTAAGAAACAGAACACGAACCTTAAGAACCAAACCTTAATGAATCTAAGAATTGAACCTTGCGAGCCTTAAGAACTCAATACTGCGAACGTTTGTTTCATACTTAATTAGAACGTAGCATGAAGCCGAATACTGTTTATCTTATGAAGTGGCGTGTTTATTGACACATGCATAGCTTTCCTATACCAGAAATTGAGTTGAAGTCTTGGAGAGAAGTTGTTGTTCACGAGTTCGGATAGTTGTTTTGACGAGCTAGAGTCTTAGAATCTTGTTAAATTCAATTCTAGGAGGATACACCCAATAAAAACCTTAACAGCTACCATTCACCTTAGGCTATAGTAAATGAGAAAGAAGATCTGACCTTTTTTGGTCATTTTCGTTCAAATATAAATTATTGTAAGCATAGCCTTCCCCCTCTGAAGGGGTGCATCTAAAAATTATTGCCAGAGCTTCCTAAATTGATGCGAGGAAAACAACTAGTAAGAATCTCAAAAGCAGGTTTGCCTCAGTTTCAGTCATTTGGTATCACGATGTGTTGAACTGTGATTACATAAACTAAATCTTCACTTGTGCCTCGCTCTCTTCCTCCAAATATTCGTTATTTAATAGCAAAATTGTTGTTTTTCTTACAGCTGTTGCTGTTCCTGTGTGGATCTAAAGAAAGTTATCGCCAATTAAGAGATCTTCATGCTCTAAAATCACACATGAAAATTGTCAGGTGGGTTCAAAGAATTTACATTTTTAGTTGAAAAATAGAATTTTTGCGTGAAGTGTAAAACGGTTTTTCCCATTGTCATTATTACTTTATTATTTCCATTTGCAGAAGAACCTTTTCTTTATTCTACGTGGACGACTGTTCAGATGAATAAATGAACTCAAATCTACAAAACTACAACTTAATAATTACTCGTAGCTAGAGTTTTTAACGTTGTTTGTGAGGTAGTTGTTGTTGACGTAGTGGTGCTTGTTGTTGTTGTTGACGTGGTGCTTGTTGTTGTTGTTGACGTAGTGGTGCTTGTTGTTGTTGTTGACGTAGTGGTGCTTGTTGTTGTTAACGTAGTGGTGCTTGTTGTTGTTGTTGTTGACGTAGTGGTGCTTGTTGTTGTTGTTTTTGTTTTGTCACTAACAGGCTACAAAATGATTAAGTCATGCTGTGCCTTCTTATTCATGAAGTCATGCTGTGCCTTCTGACATACTTTTAATCAAACTTGTAAGATGTTACACCAAGCCCAGGGTATTCGGAAGGAGGGTAACGTTATCCTGTGGATAAATCTCTATACAGTGGAATGCGCAGTACGTTTTATTAGCTTTTATCCATTAGATAGCAGTGTAACTGTTGAATAGTGTTATCCCACGTATTTATCAGAGTATACCATTTAACAGGGACCTTAGCAAGCAAGGCGGTTTTAGATATGAAAGTTTGAGCAATCCACCGATCAATCTACCATATGACACCCTCATTACACTGGTGAGTAATCTGCGTATCATTTTGTCTGCCAAACAACTTTATTTGATAATAGTTCAAAGCGTAGGTAATACGTCCTCTTTGCGTACTGTTTATCTTATAATCTAATAAGCTTAGAAGAAGTTGCTGGGTGTTTTTTCCTTAAGCAGTTAAGATAGGTAGCCATATTCAAAACCACAGGAAAATAAGTGTCAATTCTCTTGCGTGGAGAGAGTCCTGTCAATTGTAGAATGTATTAGTGGTTGAATTTCTTCGAAGGGGAGTTATTATGACAATGACATCTAATGACTTTGCTGTTGCGCGAACGACTGATCGGGAGGGGTTTCGGTGGAGAGATTTAGCGCCGCATTTACGTGAAACGGCAAACGTTAGCTTGCCCTTTCACATTGTAAGTAAAATAGCGTGAACTTTACTGGTTTGGCTTCGCGCGTGCTCTCGTCCTGGTGGATTTTAAGGCGCCCACGTATGACGTACAACGAATAGCTTTGGTGCCCTTTTTCCGACAATTAACTTCTACTCTGTAAGAGAAAAAGCGAAGAAAATCTTACCTACTCAGCAAACGCGAAACAGGGTATTTTTACTTAGAAGCGGCAATGCGCAACCGGCAATCGTTAAAAAAATGGCGGAAAAATGTGGTCACGCGATCACTCATGCCGTTTACCTTTCACGCAAACGCGGTGCTAAATTTTCTAATGTCACCTTACGGCACAGCGACCTATAACACTATAGGACGCTACTTATTGAAAAGTTATTGAAACTCCCTGCTGATCTCGGTACTTGTATATGTCAAAAGTTAGAAGTAATTAAGGTGTGCAGTGCAATGTGAGTCTGCTGGTTCATGTTAAGAGATAACGATTTCCTTCCACGCAGATCGAACACCTAAAGGCATGTTCTGAAATTGCGTCTAGTCGTATCAGCAACTGGCAGGCATTCTGTCTACGGGAAACAGGTCAGTGCATCTTCCACTTGTGTTTATCATCAATATAGTGGAACCTCTCTTGTAGGACTCCTCTAAGTAGGGACACTTCACTCCAAGCGTCATACATTGTACTCCAGACTAAAACAAAAATGCTCTTATAACCGTTGAAGGGACATCTTTGCACAAGGGACACTTTCTCCCAGTCTCGAGGGTTTTCCTTGAATGAAAGTTCCATTGTGTCATCATAATATCACGACTGATAACATTGCTGGCGAAAGTAACAGATTAAAAGTCAGTAAAGCGGCATAAGCTTCTCTATGAAACTACTTAGTTTAATTTACAGTAATCGTTAATGGTCGACAATTGATTGAATCCTAGTAACTAATTGAAACTTTATTAAATGTAGTTTTCAGAGCTCTACAACGGATGTTAACCTTGTAATGATTTAATATGATAGTGATGGTGTTGACTCCTTATTGCAGATACTCTTCCATTTCTGTTGAGGAGCAGCTTCCTGTTTGAAGAGGGTGTCACACCTCTAATGTTACAGTTGTTAGGTTACGCCATTTGTGAAATGAAATCGCAACCATCAAGCTCTCCACAGAAAAGCAAGAAGGACAAGGACAAAGAGAAGTCAAAGAGCAAAGATAAGGATTCTGACAAAGACAAAGACAAACACAAGGACAAAGAGAAGGCTTCAGGTTAGTTTTTCCATTGCTAAGAAAAGAGATGCCCATTGTTTGGGTGTTTTTTGATTGAGCATATAGCTAGACTGATACCAAAGTAATGTCAAAAGTGGATTCAATCGGTGGAAAATGTCGTAATAGACCAGTGAGAAGTCAACTTTAAAACAGGAAACTGGTTGAGGCTCGAGAAAACGCAAGTGATTGAGAAATTAGCTCCAGTTTTCTATACCGATCAAGTAGTATAGTAAAGTAAAGTAAAAGAAGGGAAATCTTAAATTACTCTCAACAATCGATTGAAATTTCTGTACATTCTGTAAGAAATGCTTGTGCCCTACCTCAGGTAAGCGAGTTGTTTGAATACAGTTTGCATATCCCAAGTGGTGAATTTTCTTCCTGCTTGTTGTCAAGTTATGCTGAAAGTTACTTTCGAATTGTGCCAAAGCAGCATTGTAGTAATGATGCCACTGAACAACAGCATAAAGCATTCGTTTTCCCCTCATGCTCCCCGGGTAGTTATTTGACGCTTTAATAAAAACCGAAGTCATGCTTTTGGTTACATTTCTACTGTTTTAGAGAGGGGGGCATCTCATTAGCTACGTGTAATTGCGTTTCTTTTAGAGGGTAATTCCCGGTTTGTTAGTTTGGAACATTTATAGTGGCCTTAAAGCTATGCATATCTTTTATCAGACGCAATTTAAAGTTTATTTATTTTTTGCAGGTTCGGCAGACACTGGAAGGAGCGAAGGTAGGTTGACCACATTCTAAGTCCAGGGTAAATATAGTTAAAACTTTTCCTCGTTCCCTTATTGGTTTTATCTCACCTTCAAGAGTGACTGACTTCTAATTTATCCTTTCGGTATCACCCCTGAATCAGATTTAAGTTTAAACAAATTCTACTTGTTAGTGCCACAGGAAATACATAAAGAACGTGATTTTATCTCTCAGTTAGTACGTGCACTATGATTGTTAAATTCAACCGGCCGTATAACACTGCAGGGCCCGTCAAATTCAATAGTTTTCGTTTGAATTCGAAACTTGCCCCACTATTTGAACCCAGAGATGTAATAAATACCTCGGTATCCTCCTTTTTCTCGATCTGTACTATAAGTAACGGAACCTCGTTTTTTCCCGCTTGGTAAACGTAACTTACAGTAAGGACCTCGAACTCGGTTAGTAAGAGTTATGTATAGGAATATACGCTCGCACGTGATCAGTTAAAACACTGCAGTTTGAAAAGTGATGAGAAAGATGAAGAACATCAACTCGAAATTATTTTTAAGTAATACTAATTTTTTTCAGAGCTAAACTTTTACGAAATGTGACAAACAGTGGTGAAAATTGACATTCAGATCCTGAGAGTGAATGGGTGAAAAAACGAGACTTTCTTGGGCCGCTTTCTGACCTTCTCCTCGACCCCCTTTTGTCCTTGTCCTGTGCCCCTTTCTGTCCTTTCCTGGGCCCCCTTTTATCATTGTCTTGGGTCTTTTTTTGTCCTTTTCCTAGCCCCCCTTTCTCTTCTCTTGATCCCCTTTCTGTCCTTCACCTGGGCAGTCCATCGATTTCGATATGGACTGAACTCTTATTGAACGAAACATGGTATGTTTGCTGTGTATTTTTTTAAAGAGATGTTCAAATTGCTCACGTGACATAACTGTTGCATTCAGCAGCTGCTCAGAGCCTGGTTCAGTTGCTGCATGACAGTGTCAATGGAGAAGTGATGATTCAGTTTGTCCAGACCTTTCTTTTAGAGTCTAATGCCACTGCTGTGAGGTGGCAGGTTCACGAACTGCTTTACAACATGCACAAGTATGTCCACATCACTTGTGTTTTTTAATACCTTAAATCATCTTCGCATTTCTTACCATAAAAGCGCCAACGACCCCTCTCCCCCTCTACCCCTCTCCCCCTCTCCCCCTCTCCCCCTCTCCCCCTGAACCGCCGTATTAATTTTAAAGGCTTCTAAACAGAGGGGCTGGTGAGAGTGGTCGGGTTGGTATAGGTATTTAGAAAGCAACGATCTGACCTAAAATGCAAGTCATTACTCTTACTCTGGCTGCCACCAAACTTAAACTAATACTATGTGCAGTTTGTAGTTTGGTTGCCGAACCAGCAATGTTGAAGCGAGAGAGAGAGTGATGGGAAGTGGCTTCCTAGAGAGGGGGTTGAATAGAAACTTGATGCTCTCGGCGGTGGAAGGGGCTTATCAGTTGCAGGCGTGTAAAACCGTTTATTGTGTTTTTATATATATATGTATGTATGTGGTAACCTCTTTTTTAAAATTAAACTTGAATTTGCCAGGTACTCAACCAACAGCCAGCAAGTGCAGTTGTCCAAGTTGATGTGGAAAATCTGGCCATTCCTACCAGACTATGGCCGACGAGCGGCTCAGTTTGTTGATCTCCTGGGATACTTTTCGATCAAGTGTGAATCAAGCTCTGATGAGGTATTTGACTCAATCTGATAAAGTACTCGCGCGTTGGTGTTGCAAGAGGTGGGCGTGAAGTCTCTACAAACGTTTTATGAGATGGGCTTCGTTAAATGTTTGTCATGTAACAGTGTTGTTCCTTTTGTCTGTGTTACTGTAGATACACTTGGCTATTTCTTGCGTCAAACCTTATTTTCGCCAGCAAGTTTCCTATGAGAAGTCTTTCTTGGCATTGTCATGCGACTGTTGTGTTTACGACCCCATTGCTTATTAAAAAAATCTTTTTAAGAACGTTTTCGTCAAACAAATGTGTACAGCAATTGCTTTTTGCAGCTGATCTCACTCCCTTGGTTAGAACGAAGAAATTCACGAAATTCTTGGTGGATTTCTTCGTTTTGATTGTCTTCAAGAAGTATGATAGTTGTGTTTTGCGACCCCATCGAAGGAAATACTTTTAGAGGAACAGCGCGGACAAAAAGGGCCCATCTCGCCCCTTCAATCAGCGCACGCAGCAATCAATAAAATAAATATGAAATAAATGGCAGCTGAATCATTAAAATTAGTAACCACCTCAATGTCACTCGTCCTAATACCCCGCTGATAATGTCACCGTTAAGACACTGACGAGTTTCTGATTTGCAGTTGCAGGAATATTGTGTTAAGGCAGTTCAAGTATTAATGGCACAGAATAACGTTCTTGCAAACCATCCTAACTCCAACGTATACAGGTCAGTGTCTGCGTGCACTTGTTATTATTACCGGCCAGTGAAAGTAAATCTTACGATAAATCATTAACAAGTGGTAAATAGAAGAAGTTTGGTGAAGTTTAATAGATTCGACTAAGATTTTATCTCTGTTTTATGATAGGCCTTTTTTATTCCCTTAAGTTACATCTTCAAATAAATCAAGGAAATGTTTCATATTTCTTGATTTGTTGCGTTTTTGAAAAAAATCACCATTGACTTAACCTTTCAAATTTTTTTGTATGGGGCTTCTTGTTTTTTTTTCGTAATTATTATTTTAGTTTCCCATTTTCGCATTCGTTTTTCAATTTCTCGTTTCAGACTCATTTTAACAATGAGGTGAATAATTTACAAATCGGAAATCGCCAAAAATCTTTCACTGTTGTGGTGGTTTCTGGAAGTAAATGCTATTTTTGTTTTCGTTTAGGATGTTGTCAGGGTTTGTGGAGTTTGATGGCTATTATCTGGAGAGCGATCCCTGTCTTGTCTGTAACAATCCGGAAGTTCCTTTCCAAGTATGACTTTACTTGTGCTTCGTTGTCCTTTTGTTTATTTGAAAGGAGAAATTGGATGCTGGGCACTCTTACGGTTTAAAAGTGTTAATCTACGCGTGAAATTGATACCAGCATCAGTAAAGGCACCTAACCACTTTCAGATTCCTATGATAAAGTGTTATCAAACCAAAAGCAGAAGAAGACTCTCCGTACATGGTTTTGTCTGCACGCAAGGGAGTTAGGAGAATTCGGGAAAGTTATGCAACTCCGAGACATAGTCGAGGATTTACTGAACTTTAGTTTACAAAGTTGATTCAGTTGTAACGTACTGTCTGAAACTTGGTTCACTCTGTAAGGTATTGTTTTACATTTAATGACTAGCGTTGAATTTTAAATGTTGTTTTTGAGGAAGGCTTAAGACCTCTCAATTGTAAAATTCATTTCCGATAGAGCCTGAAGTTGTCTGCCATCAAAGGGGATTCCCGCTTCACCACAACATGTCAGCTTGTAAAGCTGATTGGAAGTCATACAATCTCAAGAGTCACATTGAGGATTGCAGATCTCAAGAGGCAAAAAATGGTAGGATATTACGCTGTCTCGAATTTGCAGCAAAGTTCTTTATTCATCAAGCTATAAACATTACTGAAACTAAGACATCTTTTACCCTAGCTGTATTGACTCACTGACTAAATTTGGGCGACTTATCTGTTAGAGCTTGGAGCATAGGTTCCTTTGCAAAGTAAGGTAAGAGAAATACTTACGTCTCTTTACCTTCGTTTCCTTTCTTTTATGATAGGTCCGAACCATTAATTTGTACTACAACAACCGCACCGTGCAAGCAGTCGTGGAACTCAAGAACAAGTGAGTTCTCAACTTCGCCGTGTTACTACTTTCGAGTTGAATCTTAAATTAACATTTGACGGTCTTTGAATAGTGAACCGTTGAACTAATGAAAGCGTTATTTGATTGCTATGTATTACTTGGGTAAAATTAAAAGTTTCGCGACAAAAATTACTACAACATAGTGGGTGAGTGATAAAGTCTTAGCAGCAAAGTGATACAACCGAAATTTAATGAAACTAGTGGTCTAAATGTGATGAATTGTTTTCTGAAGCGTGTTGAAACTTTTTAACTATTGCAGGAGATCCTTGTGGCACAAAGCAAAGAAATGTCACCTCACTCCAGGCCAAACAGAGCTTAAGGTTTGAAATATTTGATTTGAATTTTTATTGTCTTCTTTTAACTCGATGAACCGTCTGTCATAACCTTTCCCCCTTTCTTCACAGGTTGATTTTCCACTGCCTATAGTTGCCAGCAACTTAATGATCGAGTATGCTGATTTCTACGAAAATTTTCAGGTACGCTTCTCTCATAGTGAGCTCGATGTGTCAGATTATGTTCGTGAAATTCAGCGACTTTGTTAGGTGAACAGGGGTTCACTAGCACTTTAACTTCTTAGTGAAAATTGCCCTTCTTTCTCTATCTTGTACCTATGGCCACGGATACTTGTGTATTCTTAGTATTTTCCTTGATTCAACATAATTTGTATTCAGTTCTAAGTGAGTATATCCAGGCCACCATGTAAGGTACATTTCTGTAATTCACTCAACCGACCCCTATTAAGTTATTCATAGTTTCCTGGCTCCTCTGTGTGATCAGGAGCGCAAAATGATTGGTAGTTTAGGAGTACGATTAATTTTTTATTTTTATTTATTATTTTGTTGTCATGCAGGCTTCCTCTGAAACTCTCCAGTGCCCTCGTTGCAGTGCATCCGTGAATGCCAATCCTGGTGTTTGCAGCAACTGTGGAGAGAATGTTTACCAGTGTCACAAGTGCAGGTTGATTTCTTGATTGCTTTTTCTACTTTTGATTTTGTCACGGTGCACTTGGGAAGCGACTTTATCTTGAGACAATTTAAAATCTCATTATTCCTATTTTGATTTCCTGGTTTGTTTGTTTGTTTGTTTTTTCTTTTTTTCTTTTTTTTTTTTTTTCGCTTTCTCCATCATCGATTCTCCTCGATTTCTGTAGTTTTCTTGTTGTTGTTGTTGTTGTTGTGTTCGCTGTTGTTGTTGTTGTGTTCGTTGTTGTTGTTGTGTTCGTTGTTGTTGTTGTGTTCGTTGTTGTTGTTGTTGTTGTGTTCGTTGTTGTTGTTGTGTTCGTTGTTGTTGTTGTGTTCGTTGTTGTTGTTGTGTTCGTTGTTGTTGTTGTGTTCGTTGTTGTTGTTGTTGTTGTTGTGATTGAAGTACTGTTTGAGTAACTCGTGATACGCTGGTGGCTCTTTAATAGATTTTTTTCACTTGATCATGAATAAGAAAGAAAGAAAGAGGTACCGTTGACTTGTTTTCACGTTGATGGCTCCTGGTGATATCCTTCTTTGATCGGCCAAAAGGAGTATATTGGTTTTCAGCTCTTTGTCGCATTGTAGGCTTATTGCAGACATATTTCACAGGGAAGAGACAATCAAACCAGTGTTAAATCCTTTCAGGTCCATAAACTATGACGAGAGAGATCCATTTTTATGCAATGCGTGTGGATTCTGCAAATATGCCAAGTTTGACTACACACTTACCGCCAGACCATGTTGTGCTGTGGACCCTATTGAGAATGAAGAGGACAGAAAGAAGGTAGATCATGATTACTACATGGAGATTATTACGATTTAATAGAAAAAAAAAACCCTCTCTTGAAGAAAAGGCGAAGCTTCTCTATTTCAACCATTTTTACTTAAAATATATCTTAACATAACTTATTTTTGAATAAACGAGACCTATAGAGGTAAATGAAGTGTAAATTTAGTCTTTGGATAATGGAGCTTAAAAAGCAGACTTAAGCGACTAAGTCAGTGTTACGGATTGTTTGTGCTCTTTTTGATAGGCTGTCGGAAACATCAATTCACTGTTGGAGCGGGCAGACAGGGTTTATCGTCAGCTTGTGTCTCACAGACAGCCCTTGGACCTTCTGTTAAACAGGCTTCTCGAACATGGCCAGCAAGAACCACTACAGGTGAACAGTTCACTGGCTATGAAATATCACTGTGATTTGTTGTCAGCGGTACAAGGGTATGCTTAGGTCTGGGAGCACGTTTCCCAAGAAAATGTTTTTAAAGTTTTGCTTTTAATTAATTGGTGGGAGTAGCCCTGCCCCGTGCCGCCCTTGTTGTATACATTTCTCAAACGTTGTAAACTTGAACAGCTGCAAATACTACAAGTTTGGATGATTACATTTTGACGTAATGTGAACCATACTGAAAGGGTGAGTAGGTGAGAAGGTCTTATGTGGCGGACGCTAAAGAAAGAAACCTCCCGTCTCCAGGTTGAGTGACCCATTACCTCGTTCCAGCGGTGTTTCAGTAGACTTTCGTTAGAACCTATTTCGTTTCATTTTGGTATTGGAACATATCCCCCCATGATCACTCAGTTACCTTGTTATTCCTTTCTTGATACGAATTGTGCGGAATATCTGTAACAAGAAAAGAAAGCGTAATTTTTGAACCTTCCATGCATGGTAGCTTTCTGTTTACCAAACTAAGAGAGCTAGCTCTGTAGGATTAATAACCTTAGCTGTCTATTGTATCATTATTTTACTCCGCGCTTTATACAGAGTAATGATAATTTTCAAAGTGCTAACCTTAATCCCTTAACTGTGATAGGAGAACATACCTGCCGCAGCACCCACAGCAGCACAAGTAGTTGCGGGTGCTTCACCATCCAGCAGTTCTTCTGCTAACACGGGAGTCAATAAGGCCATCCAAGCTTTGGCTCACCGCTATTGTGTTGAATGCAAGGGCACATTTGATGAACTCAGCAAGATCACTCAGGTTTGTGCAACCTTTGGTCTAAGATTTGAACTGATTCATTGTAATATACACAAGTTCGTGTCTTGTCGCCATAGTTACAGCTGAACAGATAAGAATTGGTGATTTGTCCGTGGATGTAGCTTTTCTTACTGATCGTTGAAAGCATGAATGTGTAATCGTCCTGATTGTGAATTGTTTTCTTGAATTATTGTTTAAAACCTGAATTTTAAAACGTTCAGTTGATCAGTACCAAGTTTTGTGAGATATGTACATGTAGAACTGTGTTGAAGCGACGCAGTTGTTTATGAATTCCATCAAGTAAATTATTGTTTAGTATTCGTACACTTAGTGAGATGCAAAAGTAAAGACAGATTTTAATACCCCGAAGCTTTTGATATACTGCGCATTGGTTTGTCTTGTTCCTAATTTTTTTTTTCTTTGAGTTCTTTTTCACAACGTTTTACATCCAACTTGTCCTTTCTTTACCCAACAGAAAGTATTAGCCTCCCGGAAAGAGCTGTTGGAGTATGACTGCCGCGAGTGTAAAGGTCCAACAGAGAGCGGTAGCGGCTCCTTGTTACTCACGTCGGGTGCTAAGGGTTTGCCTGGAGAATGTTATGGCTGTGCGTCGGCTGCTATAGAGCACTGTGTGACACTCTTAAGAGCATTAGCCATGGTGCCAGGAACTCGCAAGCAACTGGTGGAAGAGGTACGTTAAGTGTGTATCGCGAAGGATCCCCGAGCTCTCAGAATCCGGAGAGTGTTGAGTATTTTAAAATTATCTGTACAGTTTAGGACACTGTCGAGCAAGCAGGTGGCTAGATTTAAGAGATCGTCGTTGATGGGGAGATATTGCACACTGAGAGGCAGGAACGTCGAACGTGTCATGCGTCGTGATAGATTAAAGGAGATGCTGCAACTTGAATCTGGTCATCGCCAGATGTATGTGTTGTACATCGTCATGTTCTTAAGTTTTAGACTTGAATTCTGACCTCTGTTCCTTCGGTATCCTTCTAGGGCCTTATACAAGAACTTGTGGAGTTTAACCTGCATGAAGGCACTCTTCAGATGAGGAGTGACGTGAGGCATCTTCTGTGTTTGTTGACCAAAGATAATGAAATTGCTACAAATCAACTGAATGAAATATTAATCGGAGCCGTTGGTGAAGCTGTCGGCAGCCATAAATCCAACCCTGCAGTGGTAGGTATTCGTGCTTGATATGTCAAATTTTCACAGGAGCTATTTAAAAAAGTTAGAGTCGTTTCCGCGACGTAGATCGCAGCCCTTTAATGAGGCAAGAGGCAAGAAAAAAACTGCAATTGCGCTAGTCAGGGAAACCTCAACCATATTTCCTGTGCACGATGCAAAACGTGTCCTTTCATTCACAACACTGATAAAATATCGGGACCTAAACGATCCATGAAGATCACCGATCACTTCACGTGCACCTCCGCTAATGTAATCTATTGCATAACTTGCACTTATTGCAAAAAGATATACATCGGCGAAACAGGCAGAAGACTAGGTGACCGATTCCGAGAACACCTTCGAGACGTGGAAAGGAATGACAGGGACACATCGAAACCAGTCGCTAGACATTTTAATTTACCTAATCATTCTAAGCAACATATGGCAATCTGCGGTCTTTCCTTACACTTAGGTAGCACGGAAAGCCGTAAAAATCTTGAACAAAAGCTCATCTTTCAAACCGGCAGTCTAAATCCCACAGGGATCAATGAACGCTTTTCATTCCACTTATTTATTCATGTTTTTCTCGTTGCCATGCACCCACCAATAACGTAGCTCCATTCTCTGCCTTTAAAAGCACACACAACCCACAATTCCTCTATTCGCTCCGACGAAGGGCTAACGCTCGAAACGTCAGCTTTTGTAATCATTACGGTGGCCAATTTACCATTTCAACTTTGTTGATATATCCATATTTCCTAAGATTACTGTTCCGCTTGTCTCCACTAACCGAAACTCTGGCTCGGAGGGATGATTTTAGGGCATAAAATTTTTTTTCCTGCTTGGCTTCTCCAACTAGGTCAACCAAATCACAAGGTTTATTTTTGTCTTTCCTCGTTGCAGGTCTCAGGAATCAGTCGGGAAATGCTACTTTTGAGTAATGCAGTTGAGATGGAGGACTCGTGCTGGGAGATGCGTTTGAGATGCGGTTAGTATCTAAGTGATAAATACATCGCAGCTAAAGTGGTTTTCTTGTAAAAAGAAATATGCATATTTTATTTCAACCGATATAGAAAAGACATCTTTTATTTTTTGATTGTCTTTTGTAATACTTGTGTCCTTGTGCCTCTTGTGATATTTTGTACTTCTGAGTGTCAATCGTATAGACCACTTTCATAAATTGCTGCCGGATTAATATTCTTTTGTTTAAATTTAAATTAGCCCCAATGGCCTCGTTCTCCAGTACAAAATTCAAAAGAATACATCTCAAGCGAGGCCAGCAGGGCTAATTTACATTTAAACAAGAGAATATTAATCCGGCAGCCATTTATGAAAGTGGTCTATTGGTGTATGTCTTTATCTCTTAGTAATGACACTGTTCATGATGTCTGTGGAAGTGCGGAGCCCCCTTATCATGGAAAGCATCACTGTACCCTGTCTAAAGATCTTGCTTAAACTTGTGAAACCACCATCGCCCAGCAGCAAAACCAATAAGGTATGTTTCTTTGGTTATGAAACTGGCGCTGTAGACATTTCCACTTGGACTTTTGCATATGTAAATGTTGTAGTTCGAATTATTGTAAGATTCGACCTTTTTCCCAAACAAATGAGCGATTTTCACAAACAAGTGATTTTAAGCATGAAACAAAATTGAAATTGAAACAATTTGAACAAAAATTGAAACAGTCATTTCCGTGGGTGGACAAACACCAACCATGTAAGAGTGAACCAGAAGAAAACCAGTGTGGTCGAATATAGCGATAATTGATAATGATGGTAAATGATACACTGAAAAAATGGGGTAGTTTTTTAAGGTTGTTAAACCATGAGGTGAGCTCCTTGAGCTGAAGCTTACGTAGTAGTTCATTTAGCGGTTTGTACCTTTTTCTCCCCTCGTAAAGGACAAAGATTGCAAATCGTTGGGCTCTGTTCAAGGTTATAGTGACGTGCGCATCAAAGCCAAGCAGTGGATGGATGGAGATACCAGTCATACTTATTCTCATTGGAAAGCCATGGCGCCCACCAAATCCAAAGTGACAACCGGGGAAAGCCGCAGTGAAGCACGAAAACGACACTTGATGGAGAAGTATGGCAGGAAATGGAAAGAGAGGACCAAGAGGAACGAAACAAGTGACGAGCAGGATCTGCGCGAGGAGGAGTGGCTGAGACAAGTGCTGTTCACTCCGTCTAACAGGGCGGCTCGAGAGATGGCTTGTACTATGATAGAGTCCTTGTGTCAGGTAAACGTACAAATAGTAAAAACAATATTCAAGAGTGGAAAGGGGAAATTGGTAGCTTAGGGAAAAACGAACAGCAGCTAGATTATCATGGTTTAAGTCGGATGGAGTCGTGTTACGTCGAAGAAGTATATTTTGGTAGTGAAATAGTTGGAGGAGCGAAAAATGGCCGCTATTGGCGAGAGCACGTCCAGGCTTTCCCTGCCGATTATCAAGTTTCTGAATCTCATCACAAATTGTATCCATGGTTACCATACAGATACCCGGCCATAATCTTAACTAAAAGCAGTCATGGAAATCTCGTTGTGATCACCCGACTTTGATTCCGTTTGTTGCGAATGTTTTAGTTTCCTTTACCAAATAGGATCTAAAGTTTAAGTTCAAAAACTACGTTGGTGTTACAGTAAGCGTTCTCGTAACCTATAATCACGCTTTACTGCCGGAATGTTACTTTCAAATCCAGGAAGCGCACTACCCAAGTTATGATTTGAATGTTCTTGTTTAGATACCCAGCCGACAGCAGCATATGCTGGACTTGCTCACAAGGTAATTAATTTTTGAGTTTTGATAATAAACTTTGCAAATCGGGAAGGTTGCTTAACTCGATTGCCAAGGGCTTGCCTTGCTCATTTTTTATTTCTGCGTAAGGATTCACCAGCGAGTACTCCGTCGCACACGAAAAAGACATTTTTTGCAACTCAGAGCCAAGATTGCTAGGGGATAGTCCTGATAAATACTTAGCATGTTGATGGGCCAATGTGAATTTACAGCGTTCATGCTCAATTAATTTTATGAAACCAGGCAACTGTTATGAGAAGCGTTAGCTTATGATGTCGCCCGGGAAGTTTTTTTTTTTTTTTTTTTCTTTTTTTTTTCTTTTTTTTTTTTTTTTTAAATAATACTACCATGTTTTACAGTTATCTGGAGGAAGTTCGAACTTCAGGAGAGAATGCGGCTGAATTCTTCCAGCTGTATCAGCGGTTGACTCAGCCTACTTACTGGAAATTTTACCTGGCACTGCAAGGAGCTCTGCTGCAAATTGGTCAGCTGTTAACAAAGGTAGAATTTTTTGTTTCATTTCTTCTCTCCTCCAAAGTTGCTAAAATGGAGGTCATTCTTTTTGTTTCTAGGAAATAGAGCATTTGACATACCTGGAGCAGTACACCCTCAGTTCTGATCTGTCTCAGGGATATGCGTTGAAGATGTTGGCTGGTAAGGAAATGGCCAGCAGGTCATGGAAAGTGCTGGCGCAGAAGTGTAGTACTGTGTCTTTTGAGTCTTTCAGAGAGCATTCACTTGATTTCTGATTTGATTAATTGTACGTTTTTTCTTCACAGAATTGATGTCATCTTTCCTTGAACATGAAACGATCAAACAAAAGTTCAAAGGACGATTGGTAGCCACAGTGTTAAATGGTTACTTGTCCTTGCGAAGGTAACCTTGTTTATTTAACGTAGGAGACAAGGGGTAGCTGCTCAATTTTGACTGCCTCTTTCGGTGTTCTGTTCTATAATTTCATTTCTCTTTTCTTTTCAGATTGGTTGTCCAACGCACAAAACTGATTGATGAGACGCAAGAGATTCTACTAGAATTATTGGAGGAAATGACCACTGGTAAGTGGAATTTAACATTAACCGTTGCAGTTATGTTATAAAAGATCTTCACTGTCACTTCAAGAAGTTGGCAAAATTGTTTAAAGTCAGGGAACATGAGCGATGAAGATGTGGTGATTTGATGGTAATGGGTGATGGCTCTCTCTTATTCTCTTCAGTAAAACCCAAAAAGAGAAAATAACACTTTTAATTAATCTTTTTCAGGTACGGAGACAGAAACCAAGGCTTTCATGGCCATTTGTGTGGAAACCCTGAAGAGGTTTGTTGATTTTGCACCTTTCGTAATTGGGAAATTTTACAGAATTTGAAAAATTAGTACAATATCACTGTGACAATCATGTTAGTTACTCTTTCTCTTGATTCAACGATGCGCAGCCCAGCCACCTCTTCTTCGAACGTAACTAGGGAGGGAGTTAATGGCAATGTGTTCTTACATGATTTGATATTTGTTATCAGGTATGGTCTGGATGACCTCAGGACTCCAGTATTCATCTTTGAGCGACTTTGCAGTCTTATCTTTCCCGTAAGTACTTTAGAACTGTCAGAGTTTTACCAGTGCTACTCTTGAGTTGAAAAGTTGAACGTTTTGAAAAGTTAAACAGTTAGCCTAGACGTTTAACCCAGCTCCAAGATACAATTAGTATTTCTCACTTCTGAATGCAATAGCGTTCTTATAAAGTAAAAGAGGAGAGTTTGGTTTGACATCCACATAACATCCTCTAGCTGATGGGTTCGTCTATTCTCATTATCTGTATGCAAGGTAACACTGGAATTGCGAGGCGAAGTTACTTGTTAATAACTTCCGGGAGTTCTAGAGTTAAAGTTCACTAATTTCAGTCCGTGACAATCTTCTTTAACCGTAGCCATCCATTCTCTCCTGTGGTTTATGACGGGTTCGTGTACGTTTTTCTATCTTTCGTAGGGAAAGTTTTGTTGAATCCCTAAAGTTAAGAACGTTTTTCTCGTCCCAAAAGAAGATTGTCGAGTTATTGGAGAGTACTGACTGATAAAACTCCTTCCAAAATACTTGACCTTGCTCAACTGTGACATGCAATGTCGGAGTTAGCATTTTTATTTAGTGTCAACTATTTGATTTCTATATTCCTCCTTCAAAAGGAAGAGAATGATGTTGGCGAGTTCTTCCTTACACTGGAGAAAGATCCTCAACAAGAGGACTTCCTTCAAGGACGCATGCAAGGAAATCCTTACAGGTCTGTGGTGAAGAGTTGAAAATTAGCAATTTTCAGGGTGAACACACAAGAAAAGTAAACATTAAGACCAGAAATAAACTCTTAAACTTTTAATCTAGATTAGTAAGTACATAATTGCCAAACTTGATCGCTGGTCTCGACGCCTACCACATTCCCAAACCCTTGGAGAAGTTACAGCAATAGGAAACAATATTTAAGCTAAAACGCAATTTTTAGTCGCGTCTTGAAATTTGCTATCAAGGACTGCTCTGTTTTTGGTTCACTCCGTTTTGTGATTGGTCTAGAACGCTCGCCCACCCTCTCAACCATGCAATGCCAAACTAATAACCATCGTTTCTTGGTTCCCCTCGTTGCGTGGCGTTTCGTCAGTTCACCTTTTTTAACTAAATTCTCATTGGATCCTCGGTTATAACTTTGTTGTAATTGGCCGTGTGGTTGTTCAATTCTCGCTCTAAATGCCTTCTTGAGTGCTTGCTTTTATATCATCACTTTGGTTTTACACCATCTCTTCCTCCACAGCTGTAATGAGCCTGGTATGGGTCCGCTCATGAGAGATGTCAAGAACAAGATATGCACCGGTAAATAAATAACTTTTATCGAATTAAAAGTTTCTCAGCTAATTGCCATTATTGTAAACTTATCCAATCTGAGGCCCTTCGTGAGTTGTAATAGAAACGAGTAGAGGTATTATATGTAATAAAAAAAAACTGTATTTATGTTACCTTAGATTGTGAATTGGTGGCATTATTGGAGGATGACAGCGGAATGGAGGTAACATTCCTCAGTTTTTTGAAAAAATCTGTCGCAATCATTCAATTACATTATATGATTGATGAGTAATTTTAATTTGTATCTTTCGTTTCAGCTGCTCGTCAACAGTAAGATCATTAGTCTGGATTTACCTGTAAAGGACGTCTACAAGAAAATATGGTGTCCTGAAGGAGAGGTGTGTATAGATATGTGGTATATCTGTGTTGTGAGTTTCACTGCCGAAATGTCTGACTTGTATTTGATTAGTGGGACATAGATTCGGATCTTTTCTCAGTTCCTCATCTTCCTGTTAAAATTTTAGGGTGTTATGCTCGTTACCTTATACCTCACTAATTCTAACTTCTTAAATTCTTGTTTTAAGGGTGAACCGATGCGGATTATCTACCGAATGCGAGGTAAAAAAAAGCGTTTTTGTGTTGATCTCTTTAAAATATAACTTTGATGTAGTCAAACCATACTCGGCTCATTTGTCAGGGAAGCCTGATGAAATGCTTGGGGGAGGGGGGGGGCCGAGGGCGAATAATCTTGCGATGGACTAGCGTCCCATCCAGGAGGGAATAGTAATGCTCTAAGTTGCTTCATGCTATGGAAACCGGGATAAGCCCAGGCTGGATGGGCCTTTTGGCTCGAGGATTTACCAACCTACCTTCCTTTTCTACACAATGCACTGGTATTGTGACGGGGGGGGGGAGGGGGGTTCATCTTACGATGGACTGGCTTACCATCCAGGAAGGAGTAGTAATACTCTTAGTTGCTTGGTGCTGTGGAAACTGGGATAAGCCCAAGCTGGATGGGCCTTACTTTTCGAGGCTTTACCAATCCACTTATCTTTCTTCACAATGCACTGATATTGTGACAGAAACGTTTTTCACCGTTCGAGGGATATTTAAGGCCTAGAATCCACCGAGTGGCTTTGCGTACGTGTGCGTTCAAAACCTCTTTAATTTGGTGAATTTGGTTCTCTGATGTGCAAAATTTTCTCGAAGGACAACTTTTGTGTATCGAGAAATTTCGAGAGCTAATATTGATAAGGTGTCAACACTGATTATGATAAGTGTCCATACTGCTCATCATGTTTTATACCTCTGTTCTTCAGGAGTTGTCTCTATTTACCAGCGCCACTCTTCAAATTTACAATTAGTTTTTGCTTGGTTATTGTAAGTGAGAATGAAGGTGATTACAGACCAGAAATCTGACAAGTAAAGTGTGTGTTATGTCCTTCACAGGTCTGTTAGGGGACGCCACGGAAGAGTTTGTGGAGAATCTTGATACTCAGAAGGGTAAGTTAAAGTTTACTCTGTTGGGTCAGTTTCCACCCAATGTTGTGTTCTATACCGAAAGTTGTTGCGAGGATGAAATATTTCTCTAATCACTTCGTCTGTCTTGTTTATAGAAGAGGAATTGGATGATGAAGAGGTCTATAAAATGGCCTCCATTATGTCTACATCTGGTGGGCTTGAAGCCATGCTGAGCAGGTATTGTCAACTTTGCTATCCCTTGTTGAGAAAACTTTACGATGCGTTGTCTTATTCTCCTGATAATATAGTACTGATGTTCCCACGGACTGATTTGATAGTCCCGTGGAGTAGTTTGACAATACCCCTAAAAATCCTTTCCGGTCGTGCGCCATGCTTTCGCCCTACCAAACACATACAAGTTAGGCTTCGTCTCTAGAGATAGTTCAACGTCCTGTTTAATCGAAAGAAACCTAAACGGTTGTGTAAAGAAGGTGAAGAGAATGCAAAAAGCTTCGATCTATGAAATGCTTTTTGACAGGAAATGTTTTTAACCCTTTGGCCGCTAAGTGTCCTTGGCATCAAATTATTCTTTTTAGTTCTTTACGAATATTTAGACCGGGTAGCCCAGTTCAGCAAATAGCTGGTTTAAATGGAGCCCTGTGCCCACCCATCGCACCCCAGGGGAGGACATCCACCACACAGTGATCTCGTGCGTGGAAAATTAACGTCTCCTACCCCTGAACCTGCAGGAGACGGGGTCTACGGTTTATTCGTCTTTATCCGAGAAGGCTAGAATGTCTATCCATTTCTTGATATTATAGAAAGGTAGCAAATTCTCCTCAGTTATTTTAAGACCATGAGTATTGGTCCAGCCGGGGCTCGAACCCTCGACCTCCCGCACAACACAATCCGGCGCTCTGACCAATTGAGCTAACCTTACTATATAACTCCTAAACCACACATAAGGTCACGAGAATAAATGACGTGGTCACCAACTAAAGAAGCTCTTGATTGTTAAACGAATTCTCCTTGTCAGCAACTTAGGAAATGTGTAGAAGAGAACGGTATGAAGAATATGCATAGTGATGTAATTAATGTGGCTAGTTGTGATTTGACTGGTCAGTAACAGCTACCGCTACGTTCTTTCGAAGGTTAAGTGGTATTAAGGATCTTGTACGTGGCAAACAGTTGGTGTCAGTTATACTGAAGCTCATGGGATATTGCGTGAAACTCAAGGTAACTTATTGATTGCTTCGTAGTGATCTTTTCATGAAACGTGTATAATGACGTATTTGTGTGCTGTAAAACTGACTAAATTCACTGTCTCCGTCCAGGTAAATAGGCAATACCTGTGTCTCCCAACTTTGAACACGCTCAACGTCCTTCTTGGAACGCTAAACCAGGTGTGGTTCTACTTCATTTATAACTTTGTTTAATGGTCAGATATGTTTAATTTCTACAAATGTGTTGCGACTTAGTAATGTGAAGAAGGACAACACTTGACAGATTCCTCACCGTGTTTATGGAAACAGGTTTAGCTTCAGAAACAGTTGCGTTCATCTTTCATTCCCAAGATCTGACTAAGAATTCAAGCTGCTATAACTTTCCTTGTTAATTGGTATGGAAAAAAGGATGGGTTTTTCCTACTCGTCACCTGATTGTTGCTTAGTGTACTGAAAATATCAGAACACCAGGGACCATAAGTTAGTCTGAGATGTTTCCTCAGTGTTTACCTTCCATAGCTGATCTTCGCTTGAATGCCTTCTGAGAAAATTAATCTCACGATGGACGCATATCCGAAAGGAATCAGTACAGCACAAGAAAACTTGATAATCAAATTAGTTAGTTAGACAATTGCTATTTATGACACAGGCTCTTCGACTGGAAGCTGATTCCGGAGGTGGTGCGAGCATCGCAGAGGACGTGCTAGGGATCATGGAGACTGTGCTGCAGGAAGCCACCAGCACTCCCACCCCTGATATCCCCATCCAGCAGGGAGATGGCTCTCAGCTGGACATGCTGCTGAACAGAATTACAAGTCCTTACGTGGTACGATATACTTTGGACATTTTGAGCTCCCTCCCTCTTCTTTACTTATCGTCGCCTGTTTTAAAATGTTACCCTGAATAGCGTCCAGCCCTTGAAGGGCGAACGCAGAGCAGAACAAAAGAGGTTTACCTAATTAT
Source organism: Stylophora pistillata (assembly GCF_964205215.1). Lineage (NCBI taxonomy): Eukaryota > Metazoa > Cnidaria > Anthozoa > Scleractinia > Pocilloporidae > Stylophora > Stylophora pistillata. Next base: position 26,968,341 of record NC_142522.1, read on the forward strand.
TTAAGGGCTGTGTATATGGTGGAATGATTTCTACAGTGGTCCCACACTTATAAATGAAATCCTCCGGTGAATTGGCAATGAACCTAAACAATGGTATGGATACGTGAAAATTTAACGACCCACAAAAAGTTGGTACACATTTAAGTAGACGCGAACTTGCCATGAGCTCCTGTAGCATTCACTTTTCCTGCTTATAGATGATATCAGCAGCGGGATTCTCGACAGAACTGCAATCCTGTAGATTCATATCAAAACTAAAACTGCCAAACGCTACCTGAGTTTAGCGTAGCTGTTGTTGACAAAGGTGACTTGTCAGTCATTACCCAGCCTTCCAAGTCATACTTGCGCACAAACTCACAGATTATTGAATTCCATTACCCAACGATGTCTCAACAATGTCAATGTTACCAAGCAATTAAACGCAGATGTCATGTAATGTTCCTTTGCTTTCACAGAGGACGCACAGCAGTGTGCTTCAAGCAATGATGCGTATCATTCCCTTCTTGACATTTGGAGATGAAGGGAACATGAGGACACTGATCAACCATTTCTTGCCTTATCTTGACTTTGAGAAGTAAGTTCATAGCCAACTGTGGGCAGGAAGTGTAATCTTAATAGTCTCAACTGTCAGATTCCCGTATTGCCTGACCCGAAAGAACACTTGATGCCACAAAGAAAGTTCACTGGTAGTTTGTCTGGCTTGTAAAATACAATGTATTGTGCTGGGAAATGTTTTATGTAAAATGAAAAAGACACGCTGTTCTTCTAATTTGTTTCTTCTTTTGCATAGATTTGATCAAGAGCGCTCGAATGACGAAACTCTATTTTGCGACTGTTTCTGCAGTATAGCAAGCAAAATTGAGGTAAGCTTTGCAAGCGAGCTTAGGACCCTTCCATGTTTTTTGGAATGTGGTGACCAAATGCAAAGTGCCCTGGATTCCGATTGGAGAAGCTCTGGGTCTGATTAGTTCTTTTTGTTGATATTGTTGTTTTCTGATGTTCATGTGGTAGTAAAGACATTTAGTTCGATTCGTAATCTCCGTGTTCTTTTCAGGGTATTTTCTGATATGTAACCTTAAATATTGTCTACCCCTATTTTGTGTTAGTGTTGCTTCCCTTTTTGATCTCTAAACATTTAGAAAGCTTCTGATATTTCTTGCTAATTTTATTTTTTTGCAGAACAATCACAATGGCTTCAAGCTAAAGGATATGATCATTGAGAATGGAATTGTTGCTAAAGCGATGACATACCTGGAACAACAAACACCTCAGAAGCCCTTTAGGTACGAAGAATAACAGAGTTTGCGCTGACTTCGTTCATTAACCATAAGACATGTACCTTATCATTACTGAACCAATCTTTAAGGTTTGACAATGCAGGTGATGAGCACCCTCTTCCCTTCCCCCTCTCGACATCAGTATGCACATTCTCCATACTGCTCTCTCTACATTTCCAAAGGTGTCGGCAAGGAGAATTTGTTTCACAATCCAGAGCTTATTTAGTGAGTTATCATCTCCGAAATTCTCATGACCTTAATGTGTGATTCAGGGGTGATATTGTAAGGAGAAATTAGATGTTAGTCGCTCCTAGGGGTTCAAGGGTTAAGAAGCCCTAGACTGTTGAACAAATGCTCTTTGTCATGCCTATAGGAAATTTATAGAGAATACTTTGGAGAAAAGGCATGCTTATGTTACTGTGTTACCTCGTGTACAATCATCTAGGAAGAATTGTTAACTCATAATGTGCAGGTTGTCCTGGCAGCTAATTGACTTCTCCCTTTGGGTCTTTAGCTTCAAAACGTAAGACAGACTGATTGAACCCTTAAATATTTCTCTTTTACTCTTTACTTACACGAATAAGCTTAGAACGAATGCCCTCAACAAACCGCAAGAATTATGCATTATATCATTAAAGGAATATGGTCGTGATAACCACCAAGCTCTCAGAAATCAACGGTAGGGAATTGTATGATCGACACTAAGGAGGATTTAGTAGTTAGTTCATTTTTTCCCTTTATCCCTCTCTCCCCCACCCCCTTCATTATTCTCTGTGTACATTTTACATCTTGTCCTCTCGTACAATACAATGGCTGTGGATGCGTGTAGCAGATGCTCATATCATCATTTTTTTTTTCATTTTTCCCTTGTTCTACAGCAAAGCAAATCTTCTTGAAGCTGATGTTTGGAAAGAGTTTCTTGCGCGACCGTCTCTTCCTTACGTTCTTCGACTTTTGTCTGGTCTCTGTAAGGGACACGCCAATACTCAGGTACAGTGGTCTGATTGGTTAGGAAGGTGATGAACTGAAGTTACATGTGAATCACCTCTTGGAACTGTGTTGATCGTTGCCATAATTTAGTTCTTTCCTGCCGGACATTAATTTTGTGTTGTTGTTTCTCCTTTTACGATTGTTCCATTTTGTGTGATTGATTCTGTAATTGGCCGACCCCTAAAGCTAACATTGCTTAGCATTGCGGAATAGCGGACATCGTATCTTAAGACTTTCCTTTGCTACTTTTGTAAACAGTTTTGACGTAATAGGTAGTTAGCTATCGAGGTGTTATATGGTGTTTAATTACAAAATTGTAAGAGCTTTTTTTTGTGTTGTGTTTTGATTTTGTTTAACTTATGAGCGTCAGCTAAAATAGATCTGAAATCGTCATTTCTAGTAACAGACGTTAACTTTTCTGTTTAATTAGGTTCTAGTTGGCAAGACAGCAGTGCCAGCCATACATCGCCTTGAGCAAGTGTCGTCTGAAGAAAAAGTTGGGTCGTTGGCAGAAAACCTCATGGAAGCGCTAAGAGAGCATCCTGATGTTGAAAAGAAGGTTATTATCATTCCTCTTTGGACTCGTTAAATGTTATTTCAAATGGCCGTACATGAAAACGTGAAATCGTATCTGTAATTAAAAAGAAATCGAGTTCTTTTCGGTCAGGTGTCACAGATACAGCATCAAGGTAACCATAGCGTTCAATCAGAACAATAATGTTTTTATTGACTAATCACACAGAGCATCAGAGTAAGGCAAGCGTAACAGCAATCCCAGCAATCGCAGCTTTCGAAACTGAACCTTTGAAACTGAACGTCTGTCGCTGTCACCATCTCTAGCAACTACTGTATATTGCGTATTACTCTGCAGAGTGGTGAAAGATTTTTTTTTTTAACTTGTGTGAATTCATTGGGTTAACCTTGCTTTGTGAAACTCTTCTCAGGTGGAGGAAGTTCGCCGCTCAACTCGAAATGAAAAGAAGAAGCTCGCTATGGCCATGAGAGAAAAACAGCTGGGAGCTCTTGGGATGCAGGTGAATATAATATATTCTTTAGTGGTTGGCAAATAGACCGCTGAGTTTGAGTTGCGACATTGAATTTAATGGTAATAAAAAATCCTTTTGACTTCTACTTTTGGAGGTAATGCCCTTTGCTTAAAGTTTGTCGTCAAAATTCCACTGCTCTTGTTCGGTCGACTTATAAACCTAGACTTAGTCGTGAGGTATATTCCTACGACTCTAAGTAGTTTATTTGCTGATTATATCGGGATCTTCGTGCTATACAAGGGTTCCTCATCAGGTTTCTACTTTTTTCAAGAGGTTTTAGCAGTTGCTTTCCTCCTTTTGTTTTTGTTTTTGTTTTTTCTTTTTTGGAATATAATTTTTTGTGTGTGTGACCATAGTTAATAGAGGGGACCTCTATTAACTCTGGTGTGACGGATACATGGATATTGAGAGCAAAGCAACCCCAAAATATGGATTGTAATTTTGTTGTTTTAATTGAGTATCAATTATTTTTCAGACAACTTCTGGAGGAAAAATAATCGCCAAACCGTCAAATTTACTTCGCGAGATGGAAGAACTACAGGAAGAGTCCGGACTTGCGTGTTGTATTTGCCGCGAGGGATACAAATATCATCCACAAAAGGTCTGTTGTACCTTTGACACGTGCGCTCTGCTTTGAACATCTTCTAGCCTGCAAAGCAGACGTAATTCTGGCGAGCGAGTGCTCAGTATTTTCTCAGCGAAAATTAGGGCCGTCATCTTTGATTTTAGCCGGGAGGAGGGAAAGAAATTCGTACCAAGGGGGTGAGTGACAGTTAAAGAATAGGGAGGGTGAGGGTGGGGGAGTGAAAATTTCGTCCCTTCCCGCCCCCTCCCCTACTGTCGATTCTAACTCCAAATTAAACATGGCCGGTTGAATAAATGATCGCGCGCTTCTTAATGTTAACTCGGCCTAATAAGACGCCTGTACTGCAGGCTAAATGTGTTCTTGAAACATGGAAGTATAGACAGCTCAGCTATTGAAACATTTCACAATGTAAAATAATTGTCCCTGCTTAACTTTGGAGTCTTTTTACAGGTTCTCGGTATCTACACATTCACTAAACGATGCATACTAGAGGAATTCGAAAACAAACAACGAAAAACACAGGTGAGAAAACTCTGCGGATTTGGTTGGAAAGTTGTTGTTCTTTTTTCAGAGTTTAAATTTGTCTTGCTGTTCGCTATACTCAGAGTTATTTGCTAGAAGTTATAGAGCAGTCAACAAGGGAAGAAGTGATGGTAGGAAAGGTAGTTTACAAGTTTACGAGTAAGAAGTTTACAAGTTTACGAGTAAGAAGTTTACAAGTTTACGAGTAAGAAGTTTACAAGTTTACGAGTAAGAAGTTTACAAGTTTACGAGTAAGAAGTTTACAAGTTCTAGAAAAAGAGCAAAAAGAAATACGGACTGGCAAGGATGGAGAAAAGTGCGGATAACCGCTCTCTAAGGAGAGTAATTATTATGTGCTACACTGGAGGTTTCAGTTTAGACGAGTGTGGTATTATTTTACAGGGCAAGGTATTCAGGTTGCGTGCATGGCTTTACCAGATTTAGTGACATCTTTGGTATGTTTAGTTTCTGTTGTTGTATCCGCAGGGGTATTCTACAGTAAGTCACTTCAATATCGTGCACTATGATTGTCACATGGCCGCTGTGAGGTGGGTAAAATCTTAAATTCATTTGTCTGAAAAGAAAAAAATGTTCTTTTCCCTCTCTAATTCTGTCTGATTGTCTGTCTGTCTATGTCTTTCATACTTTATCATTTTCTTTCTGTCATTTGTTTCAATTAACAAATGGTAAACACCACAGCGTACACTATTGAGTTATGGATGCACGCGGGAGGTTGCTAAGCACGAAAGAAGCGTAAGAGTCGCTCGAGGCGATAGCCGAGAGTGACTCTAGCTTCTTGAGTGCTTAGCAAACCTCCAAAGTGCATCCATAACTCAATAGTGTACGCTGTGGTGTTTACCATTTGTTTTATAACATCTCATTGATACATTGTAGCTAAAGAGTTCCCTTTTATTTAACAAATCTTACGCGACCAGAAAAAAACAAGCGCGCGCGGAAAAATAGTCTTTGCATTTGCTCACGTCAGCAGCGTACACCCATGGGCAAATGGGGGACGCTAAATTGACCAATCAGAGCGCGCGCTTTACTTTGGTTATGTTATAATGTTATTTTGAAGTCATAAAAATGTTTTTAAGTGTTGTAACAATCTTGTCTCCTGAATTGCCGTTTAGGTAATTGCCTTGTTGTATTGTTTGTTTGGCTGTTTTATTTATTTATTTTTGTAACAAAGTGAATCTTTGATGTTTGTTTTTGCTAACAGACTCGCTCGCGGTCGTGATGAGTGGGAAAGCGCCGCCCTTCAGAATGCGAACACCAAGTGCAATGGTCTTTTACCAATCTGGGGTCCTCAGGTAATTAATCCCACAGAATCTTATGGTCGATGATTTCAAAATAGCAGAATGCTAATTACTAACTGTCGTAGGAGTTCAACATGTTTTAGCTTTTCAAAGCGTATAGTAATTTGTCGAATTTATTTGAGTTTATGAGGCTCATCTCATGGAATAGTTTCCTGACTTTGAATTAACTCATGGCAGAGTCGTTAATGAATCCCTTTTGATAGAAGAAGCCTGCACTGATAGTTGTACAATTTAACTTTTGTGTTTCCTTACCAGGTCTCTGAATCAGCGTTTGCGAGCTGCTTGGCAAGGTGAGTGTGCCTTTTTGGCTATATAATGATCATAGAACGGTGCATGTTCTGAATAGTCGAATAGTAAGTCAGGGCCAAATAATAGATGACCTTAGTGAAAGTTTTCGCTCAAATTGCAGCTTTGGTTTAAATCAACCTTAAGGTTTCTCCAAACGCAAGAGTTTATTAGATTCACCTGATAGATTTTCATGATATTAGAAATATTACCAGTAATTTTCTCGTGGTGTTCAGATCTCAAAGTAGAATCGAAAACAAAACTACTTGTCACAAACTGTGTCCCTTCAGTTTGTTTGAGCTCTGTTATTAAGTGTACACATTTCTTAGAAAACAAACAATAGAAAAGTAAGTCCTCTGTCCCCCTTTATTGTCCAGCTTTTTAAAAGGAGCTTGTAGATCTTTTATAGGAACCACCCACCCCATGAAAAAAATAAAAAGCTCAGGAAAGAACGGAAGAAATCCATTCAAAGTTAAATTTCATTACTGTGTCAGTAGTGTCCATGACTGGAGTCTTCCATTTCTAGATCGAGTCTTTTGTTTTTTCCAGACACAACAGTTACATTCAAGAGTGCACTGGTCATCTGGAGCCGACATATCACGCTTCCATTCACGATCTGCGTCTGTTGCTACAGCGCTTTGCGTTTGAAAAATCATTCAGTGAGGACACTGGCGGCGGAGGACGAGACTCAAACATCAAATTTGTACCATATGCCATGCACATGATACTCTACGTTCTGAACACGTAAGAGCCCTCAACTTGTCATGTTAGTTGTAATGCTTGCACGAGCGAGGTTAGTCTACCTGTAGTTGTACCCTTCTCCCGTCCGTTTCTCCTTGGGGGGGGGGAGGGGTACGGCTACACGAAGACTGAAGTGAGTGGTGTTTGAGATGCAGTAGGGGGGGGTGGTGACTCGGCTAATTCTGTGTTGGCATATTTTTTCACCTGGAATTAAATAACTTTTCATCTTTCATCTTTCTCTCTCAGAACGCGGCAGTTGAGTAGAGAGGAGAAAACCTTGAAATCCTTCCTGGACATGCCTGTGGAAAAATGGATTGAATCGTCGTTCGAGGTAAGTCACCTAATCGCCCCGGCTGTGATCAGCGTTTCTTACGTGTATACCCAGCTAAGGCCACTTACAGAATAAAACATCAGAATCTATGAATGGCTTTAAAACTTTATGCCCATCAGATTTTTAAACCACCATCAAATCCCACAAGGATAACATGCCTTCTTATTCGAAGAAGCTTCTAAATTTGACATTATCATCGCTGATGAGGACCTTTTCATTCCACCTTGCAAAGTGATTTGAATTTGATAAGCCAGTGAGTGATTAGTTTATTTTCCTTTTTGTCATTTCAAGTTTATTTTCCTTTGTGTCATTTCAGGTGGACAGTCCGCTTTACCTAACTTTACTGTCGCTGTTTGTTTACTCGCTGGAAAACTGGAATCAGTCAAAGATCACTTTCCTAAAAAGACTTCTCGTTACTGCGCATGCTCGGCATACAAATCCCTCGGGAACGTCTAAGTATGAGCTGCCAGTTTACTCTGTTTCTGTTTGTTGTTTATGTTTACTACGTTGTGCGATGGTTTTTTTTTTACCCAAAAAACGGATTTGGGGCTTTTATTTCCCCGCTGATATGGGTAGAACTTTCTTAAAATTCTCTCATCACAATGTTTGGATCATGCCCTATTTGCCTGAGTATTAACTTGTCTATCTTTATTTTGTCATACAGGATATCGAATGTAAACATGGCTGAATATTCTGTGTACCGACCCTATATCGTGTACTTTGTACTTATCGATAGACTTCATCAGCTGCTGAAAGTGAGTTGGCTGAATACGCTAATCTACGCCTAACCAATGGATCAGAATCAATTAAAGGAATCAATCAATAGCTGCCCGATGCCAGCCGATGGCGAATCGATAGATGCAAATACAAGTTCCTTGATGAAATGGACTGTCATCAATACTTGTGTAGCATGTGTATACGACTAGGGGAAATGAAGAAAACTAGAGATTATTCATCCTTGTTGGTTGGATCCTCCTCTAGGTTCTCTGCGCGAGCAAATTGTCAACCCAGCTCTCCTGGGATTTCCGAAATCAGAAGTGCCCGAAACAGAATCCTCAGAAAGAGAAGAAAATCCCGGGAGACCTGAAAATAGCCAACCCTGGGTTTTAGTGTGAACCAGGCTCTATATGGGAGCTGGGTCCCTTAGTTTGATCTTCTCTTCGCGAAGTTTTTTATGTTTGTTTCGATGACGGTAAACATATCAAACTAATAACTAATAGTATCGGGCTATCAAACTAATAACTAATAGTAATCGGGCCCATCACATGTTTCGTATTATCCTTTTCTTAGAAACATTTGGCGGCGGATGATAACGGATGGCCGCAAGGAATGTTGGATTACATTCGAAACAACGATGAAGCCGTGTTAAAGGGCGGTGACAAGGTGAGAAAAGTACCTATCGATAGTTTCCATTTTTTTGTAGTGCAAAATGACAGTTAAATGTGTTTTATATTACAGATTTTGTCCTTCTATCAGACGGATCTTTTACCATCAGAGTCACTGATGGAGTTGTTTGATGTCGCAGGTATGTGCCTTGCTGTTGTGATAAAGCTGGTGCAAAATATTCTGAAAATAGATGCTTATAGGCGCATTGAGATTAGAAATGCGCCCTATAAGCATCTAATTATTATTGTTATTATTATTATTATTATTATTATTATTATTATTATTATTATTATTATTATTATTATTAAAACTTGTAGTGGTTTCTGTTTAGGCATCATCCAAAGATTCTGCCAAAGCTTGGAAGCTTCTATTTGACACAGTAGATTTAGGCCTCAGTTGAAACCTTAATGTAATTATTATGCTGCCAAAGGAGAATATGCAACGATTCTGAAAACTGTGTAGTGTTTAGTAGTTATAAGAATCTTGAAATAATTCTCAAGAAGAAGTAGGACATGAGTGCTTCAAAAAAAAAAGAATATAGCTTTATTCCGAATCGGAGAAGTTGTATTATTTATGACAACACAATCAAACCTTGATCAAAATATAACGAGGTATCGTTTAAATTTACCTTAAATCGTTTTACCGTGATTTTTACCCTTACACCGATATGCAGCTATTCTTCGTCGAATGATAACTGTCACTGTGTATGCTACATTCTTACGCTGTCATTTATTCATTTTGATCCTCATTCAGTGTATCCATCTCGTACAACTTCTTATTTTCTTGTGTAACCTTGATCACAAATAGTCACGTCTTTCTTAACGAATTTAGCCATGACCTCCACGATAAGAAAGTTCTCTTTATGCACTTGTTTAACGTCCCTGGATTAATGATGTACTATCCTGGACTTTATTTCCTTGCAGAACTGCTGTCTGACATCCCAGAACCGGAAAAGTTTATTTCTGAGCTTCTTGCCTCACTGCCCAAGTAGATCCCCACTCTAAAGAGTCAACTTCAGTTAATCAGACCTTGGAATTAATCGCCTGTAACAGACTTAAAGTGTTAAAGATAAATCTTTGGAATAATTTGAACTTTAAACTTTGATTCAAACTTACAGAGTTTTGTTAATCCTGTAGAAGTTAGTGTGTTAGAAAGCATCACAATCAATGCAGCAATAAAGCAAGATTTGTGACATACGTTAATGTTCTTTGTCTAACATGCAATGAATGTTACAACCCTATTTCAACAGGGATTGGATTTTTTTAACCCTATCAATGACCTACCTAACTGAGAAATTAAAAAAATTAAATTCTGTTGGACAAGACGCCCTTAAAGGCAGCCGTATTGTGGCAATGAGCCAGGGGTCGACTTTCTCCCAAGCTTGTATCATATGCAAAAGTTTTCGAAGCAAATTTTAGTTTAAACGCCTAAACGTCACCCAGATGACCATTCGGGATTTTGCTGTAGAGTGACATTTCATTTGTCTGAAAAACTTGTGCTACTCTCTAACCCAATCACCTCAGTCTCCCTCCTCTACCACCATGACGACTTTTCGTTTATCTCCAGTTGTCTCCCTAACGCAGTCACATAATTTTTTGGGGTATGCAAACCCGATTCCAAAAAGATGAAGAAATCAAAGGAACAACTTATTATTTCAAATTCTGAGAGTGCTACTTTAAGTCTTTTTTACATTATGTTAAAGGGACGTGCTCAATCATGATTATTAGACGATCTGAGAAGCGAAACCTCGCCCTAAGTGTCGGTTTGTCTTCCAACACCCAATGGCTCTGGTGCTTACCACTTCTCCAGGGGCGAAGAATGGGCGGCAAAAGATTCCCTAAAGACGACAACGAGGAACTACAGACCAAATACAATGCATTCCAAACAAGGACTGTCTTTATGCCTTTCTTTTTTGCGACTTTTAACCATTCAGGCCTTTTGAGCCGTGACCCAAGGTGCATCAGCAGGAAACTGCCCCGCTAAGACTCCATCCCCTCAAAGCACTTAGGAGGCGTAATCCTGAACACCTGAAGGTATCTGAGAGAAAGCTGCCAATTCCTTGGACTCCTTGGTAATAGCTATGAGGCGTGCAAAGACGTTCATAGACAGCCGTTGATTTCGTTGATCGTGCATCTGAGTCATCCTTCTTGTAGAACCTTTAGTGGCTCGCTAAAGAGTCAATCAAAACTGGACCTTTTCGAGTAGTGTGTGAAAAATGAAATACGTCATGAGTTTGTGAGCCTCGAATTAATAAAATAGTATTATTCAATATAACCAATTCTTTCCTTAACCATTCTTTTCGTACCTGACAGCAATTAATCTGAGAAAGATGATAGAGAAGGAATGAGGTTTAAATTCGTCTCTCTCCACGAAGCTAATCTTAGATTATTTTAATTTTGAAATAATTGCAAATCAGTTAGACGCTTGAAGAAGTGTCTTATGCTGAAAGTTCAAGGACGCATGAAATACCAAGACACTTGGAGTCATCCGTTTATAGTTGCTGGCAGAATTCAGTTTGGATGTAAAATCTGTTAATGTCATTGTCACTCTATTACGCCACACGCCGACTGTAAGGTAAGCTTTGAGCTGATGATGATTTTGCTTGCGTTGTAGCTTCCTCCTGTATGATGCTGTTCACAACAGGAACATCTGAGCTGTGAAACATTTCAATTTAAAGTAAAACAGACATCGCACTGATTCACGTTTAGAACTGAAAACTATATCTATCAAGTAGAAAAAACCGTTTTGAAAGCGACAACTGATGTTTTCCTGGGTGTGTCAGTCATTTCAAGAAGGTGAATCAGTGACGACTCTTGCCTTTGCAGTCGGGTTAATTAGCCGCCTTGATTAACCAAGGTTCTGTTTAGACCTCTTCTTGGTCGTTTTGTTAGTGTCAAACTTGGTTCACAAAGGCAATCCATCGAATAACCGAGATGTTTTATCGAGCGAAAGTACGCTACTGATTTCAATTTTCGTCGTCTCCTACCTCGGTTGGGAGGGATTAACTGTTCGTAATTTAGGGTGAACTAGGCGCCATAGTTACCAACCTCAATTACAACTGACTGTCGAAAGTGCAAATTCCTAGTCCTTTGCATATTTGAATTAACATCCAGCTCTGAGTTTCTGTGCCACTGAAACTAGAATCGGATCCTGTGACTTAGGAGCGTGTTAATTCCCGTCAACGATGAATATTCTTTGAGAAAGTTGTTTTTGAAGGCAACAGAAAACTTTATTTCAAAGTATTTCAGTCACACATTCCCGCGTGATGTTTGCCCTCCACGTTAACTAGAGCAGATCTTTAGCGCCCTGGGATTATTAATGGAAAGGCTGAAGCTCAGTTGGAAACGTTGCAGCCTCCTTCACCTTCTTACCATACGAAACTTAGACGTGCGGAGGATGGTGTTTTTTCAGAGATGTTAGCGACTGAGCCAGATGAGATATAGAGGATACTTGGATAGATGTCTATTGATTCTTTTGTATCGGCAAGACTCTTTCAAAATCTTTTGATTACAATAAATTAAAATATTATATGAAAATTTTACCCAAAAGTCCTCTATTCCAACATACTTTATTGCTGTTTCAGATAGTTAATTCTAAATTGCACTCGAAATCAATTGATTACCCTAGCAGATATTTAAGCAATAGCAAATTCAAACTTAAAAGGTCACAGAAAAATTTATTTCAAAGTACTTCAGTCATATATTCTCGCGTGATGTTTGCCAACCGTGTTAATTAGAGCGGATCATTAGCGTCCCCGGTTAATGAAGCTGAAAAAGTAATTAAGTTTTCCCTATTGACCTAATGCCTTCTGTTTGATTAACCCCTCTGTTATGAATATTTATTGAAGTTATCACGAGTTATATCTGATCAAAATACAAACTGTGCACAACTGTCCACCAGGAGTTTAGGGGTCAGGTTTTTTTAATCACCCTTCCGTTGTAATCTTGACTTTTTGCGATATTCTCGGTGGGCCAGTTGGAAAATATAGACTGGACTCTGGACTGGACTGGACTGGACTGGATTTTACTTTTTTGTTCAATTGTATTAATTTTAAATGGAGTTAGTATTTTACTAATAATTTTTAAATTTTTAAAAAAATGAAAATTAATCTAAAAAATTACTCGAACGCTCCTCTGCGATAGCGCGTGGCTCGCGCGATATAAATTTTGTTCTGCGTGCAGCCTGCCGGTGAGTGAAATATGCTTTGTTTCCAACCTTGAAAAGTGTTGACAGCTTCAAATCACGGAATAACGAGTTACAGTACCTTGTATGCGAAAAAATAAATAAAAAAAATTGGAGAAAACGCCTGACTGTAGTACATTTTACAGAATAATTCGATGTCAACATTTTACTTTCAAATTCGTCTATTTGGTCATGTCCACGCGAGGCCCGCGCGAGAAAACTTCCGGTATCTGGCGTGCGATTGTCAGTAAAAAAGACGGTTTGTTTTCAGAGGTTCTGTTCTGGGAATATCTGGATTATATAGGTTAATAAAAGGTGTGTTGACAACCGTATTGGCAAGTTTAAGATTAACAATCCGATGAGACACGTAATCTCTCGAGTGCGATTGCCAAGTTATTTCGTTTCTGTTAACTCTGTGTTAAAAATTGAACTGTGGAAGTAGCGGTTTCTCTGACAATGGAGAAGAGAAGGCTAGATCCAAGCGTACATACGCTAGTGTTGTCACTGGAGACGATCAGTCAACTCCGTTGACAAATTCCTGGTGGTTTACTTTTTGGTTGTTGTTGTGTTTTTTTTTTTTATTATTATTATTTTTTTATTTTAGTGGAGTAACGCCTGATTTGGGTACGTTAGGTATCAATAAAACCGTGCCCTTAAATGTACTTCAGTCAGGCGTTTTCTCCAATTTATTTATTCATTTCTTTCGCATACAAGGTACTGTAACTCGTTATTCCGTGTTTTGAATCTGTCAACACTTTGCAAGGTTGGAAACAAAGCATATTTCACTCACCGGCAGGCTGCACGTAGAACAGAATTTATATCACGTGAGCCACGCGCTATCGCTGAGGAGCGTTCGGGTAATTTTTTAGATTAATTTTTATTTTTTTAAAAATTTTAAAATAATTACTAAAATATTAACTCCATTTAATATTAATACAATTTAACAAAAAAGTAAAGTCCAGTCCAGTCCACTACTACCAGTCCAGTCTGCTACTTTTCGAGCGCCTCACTCATGGAGCTCCAGCGCCGTATCGGCGTAACTGCAAGAGTTCCCCGTGGCTCGCTAACCGCAAATAAGACCACAAATTTCACTCGCCTTACGGTCTCACGCAATTTTGTTGGTTTTTGAAAAAACTTACTCGTGCATATTTATTCCAAACTGCACTCGAAATCAATTGATTACCTTTGCAAATATTTAAGCAATAGCAAATTCAATCTTAAATTGTGACCAGTTTTTGGAAATATGGGGACGGAAAAAACGGAGAGATTTTCAATATTCAAATAAAATATTTAATTCTGTTAAAAAAAAAAAAAGATGAAATTTGTATACAATTCGCGACGACATTCCGATCATATTTGGGGCGTTACCACAGACGTATAAATTGAAATGGAGACCAAACGAGCCCAAAGAATCTTGAATACGAGAGTTGATAAAACTGTAATTCTCCGGTTAGAATCATCAAATCCTCAGTAAAACCAGAGTATTATCAAACCATGTCTGATGTCTTCTAAAACGAGTGCAAATTCACCATATTTGCTTTAAAGTATGCTCCTTTTGCACACATTCAAACATCTTTTTTGTCTTAAAGTAAGTTCCTTAGTTTCCAACAAAATTTTCAACAAACCTGACTATTATGTGAATCAAAATTTTTGTTTGTTTCCGGTTCAGACGTTGTCAAAAGAAAAAAAAAACTGACGGGAACACGGTCGAGTCTGGGCACTACTTCCTACTTCATTATTGCGTGATGCCATACGAGTCGATGTTGTAATTACATGTAAGGAGTTCTCGCAGTTCGCTATCGGTTAACCCCATCCAAGATTGAAAGACACCTTTCTGAACCAGCAAACTAAGTGAGGTGAGAGCTGTTTATTTTTCTTCGATTCAGTGACTAAAATGTGCGCTACACTGTACATGTCGAATTTTTCAACAGGTAAGGCATGCATGGACTTGTCCAGGAGATCTGCCAGTCTTTCCATGATATACATTTCATGAAAACACTTCCAAGAGCGGAATCCATTCGCTAACTGTGGATCGAAATAGTGCGATTGATATCTATACAGCGCATCGTTAAGCAAAGTTGTTTTGATTGTGCTCCAATTTGAGAAATCGTAACGGCCTCACGGGAAGTATCTTTATGACAAGGAAATAGGAGGCAAAAAGGTTGCACGTCCTAGTACCAGATACATTCCACCGAGGATCCGTGTGGCTCAATACAGAGAGAATTCATTATATTAAATGTATTTCGTGTTTCTGAATGTAACCAAATGTATATCAGGATAACATCGAACAACAAACAAACTTTGAAAGGAAACTTTTTGTGCGGCAAATCATCGGACTGTGCTTTTAAGATTAAAATTTGTAGGCATAAATATAGGACTGATACACTCAATGTAAAAAAAATCGACGGAAACAGATACAGGCTATTTTGAAACTGGAGTTTTTTAAGCGCGATGCCGGAGTTGGACTTCTTTAAACCAAAGATAAATGATTGTTTGAATATAACGTGACAACCGCATTACGTCAGTAGAATGGCGTCATTTAGGAAGTAGCTCGTATTTCTAGAGAATGTTTGTTTTACATACCATTTTCGACTTGTTTCACCAAGGGATGCTTTCCGAATAAGTTTTCCCAAATAAAAACATCATAAAATTTTCTGAAACAGCAATTTATTGCTCATTGACTAAGACTGAATCAAACGAATAAAAGGTTAATAATAATAATATTAATAATAGTAATAATACAGTATTTATATAGCGCTAGTATCCTCAAAGTTCAAAAGCGCCTAACAAGAGCGACACAATAGTAAATTATAAAGATGCTTTTTTAAAAAGGAAAATTTTAAGTTTGTTTTTAAAAACGGACACTGAGGAGCTGTTCGTAATTTCGGACGGCAAAGTGTTTCAGACTGTGGGGGCAGCTACAGAAAAAGATCTTGCACCGTATGTCTTCAAATTAAAATGAGGAATCACAAGAAGATGTTTAGATGATGAACGTAGTTGACGAGCTGGAACGTAAGGTGTGAGTAGATCAAGAATGTATGATGGTGCAAGATTGTTAAGAGCTTTGTATGTGATGAGTAGAATTTTAAATGCAATAATAATGTATCGGAAGCCAGTGAAGATTTAACAGAATCGGCGAGAGATGTTCAGGTTTTCTTGCAAAAAGAGAGATGATGGATTAATGGATTTCCTCGCGTAGGATTCAGCTCTACATGAACGCCCACGCGGTTCCGCAGAATTGCACGGTTATTTACAGTCTGGGTCGTGCTGTTCATTTCCTTTTCATTTGCGGTCGTTTCTTAATTTTGGGCAAAAGCTGTTAATCCCAGACGAAAATTTAGTTATCCTCTGTGTATCTAAATCACGTATGAGTGAGCTTCCGTTACATACTTGAACTGAAGCGTTGAATACGTATACGTTCCACTCAGAAAGTGAGTTCCTCAAGCATCACATCAAATCGATTCTCTCCAAGCTGGGGTCTCACTGCACTTTAGCGTTAACAGATACCGCTAAGATTATTCTCGGCAAGAAAGTCAAAGACATCCGCGAAGACATTCGCGAACGTAACGCTTGGCCTGGCTTTTGTCGAATTTCACCTCTGACCTTAAAAATAAGTGATCTCGATTCTAAGAATTTTTTCCCATTATCTAAGTCTGTTTTACTTTTTATTCTTACTCAACTTGAATAGTTTCTGACATTTGTATATTTATAAATCATTGCCTACGTTGTAAACTTCATCAAGCGAATTCAGTTCAGAATGATTCTAACATTGTTTAATCTCTATCTCTTGTGAATTATCTCAAAGACTCATGGGTGATCGGACAGAACTGCTGAACTTTAAAGACTTCCTTCTTTCGCCCGGAAATTATGTAAGAAAAGAACTGATTGGCATTCTTCCTAAGTTGCCGGCCCAGAAGGAGGATATCTTTATTACGTCATATCTACGATCAGGTTTGTTTAAGTATCAGGGGCCTTTACTTTTAACTTGAAGTGAAAATTATTGTAACGCAAAATACGATTTGCTCTGATACATTCAGCCAACTGGGCAGGGGATATGATCTATCTTAATGGTCTGTAGTCATTTGGTTCGTTGTCCTCATTGTGAATACTCTAGGCTTATAAAGGCAGCAAGACATATTCATGCGGCAACAACAACGAAGAGCATGACAGTAACGTTGTACTGAAACAGGCTTCGATTGGGTTTAAGACAAGAAGAGAACGAAATGTCTTGATTATGGAGTGAGCCGAGAAGTAGATCCCCAAATTACGATCATTCCGAATCCAATTCCCAACGTTCCTTTTTCTCGTTAGCCATTTCGTTTTGTACCCTATCCCCAAAAAACACGTTTTTTACAAGATCGCAGGGTGACAAGTTAAGAACGAGGACATACAAACAACAATAACAACAAATGAAAGCCACAACCCCTGAAAACAATTGTCACGACAGGAGTACGTGAACTTACACTTATATTTGAGTAAGCTGATCTTCTGGTGTCGGTTTACCTCGCTGTGAGTTGTTGTGTTCATTAGACTTGCGTTATTATTAACACTTTTGAAATCCGTTGAATGATGCACCCAAACGATTAAACACTGACTCTTCAATGTGTAAGATCACAGAAAATAAGTTTTAATACTAAACATTTGCTTCTCATAGAAAACAATGGGGTTTCTTTGTGCGATGGGTCTTGTTCGTTTTTGAAAATAAAATTGAGTTTCTGGATCCCACACAGAAACTAGGTGTTGCTGGCCATTTGAAAATAGTATAATTGAAAATTACCTAAAAATTGCACAGGTTTCTGTCGAAATTTACCGCAGGTTCGACCTGGACTCAGGAAATCGTGTGGCAGATTCTTCATGATGGTAAAATTGACGAGCGTCGATTGGATGAAAGAGTTCCATTTCTAGAAGGGTTTATTCTGGAAATAAAATCTTTTCCTTACACCGTGACTGATGCAGAGTCCGCCGTGAACATGTTTAACGGCTTCCCCGAGCCTCGTGTATTCAAAACTCACCTTCCCTATTGCTTGGTACCTAAGGGCTTTGATGAAGCTAACAAGCCTCGATACATTTATGTTATGCGCAATCCCAAAGATGTGTTTGTGTCCATGTATCATCACCTCCACAACATGCCTTACTCAGTGGAAATTCCCACGTGGGACGAGGCCTTCAAACGTCTTATCAATGGAAATAGTAAGTAGAGCCCCTTTTTTTGCTGTACATAAACATCTGTGGCAGAAGGCGTCGTATAAACACATTAAAGGCACAACATATACACCTACACTTGCCTAATACAATCTTATAAAAGTATGACATTTATAAATCTTTGAATGGGAAGTGATTTTCATGCAAGCCAACATACCGTAATGGACAAGGCCCAACCCCACGTAAGAATATGATAAAAAGATAATATAAGGACAAAATTAAGACTGCCGAGGTTGACCAGTATTAAGGCATCCATGCCAAGATTGGCGATTCGCAGAGCGCATTCTCATTAGTGACGCAAACCAAAACCTAAACAATCACAACAAGTCATCAAAACAACGGCAAAAATTTCAAAGGAACCGGCGAGAAATGAAGATAAAAAAAAAGACAGACTTTAAGTGACGGATACTGACGCAACTGAGACGAATGGCTTGAACCTTGATGACTGGTTGAGGGGCTGCGGCGAGTTTTCACAATCAATCACCGATAATATCTTGAAAAACAACAACAACAGAAAATAGAAAACTTGTGCGTTCTCAAAAGAACCTTCTCTTTTTCTACGGTGCAGTTCAATATGGTTTGCAGTTTGATCACGTGTTAGGCTGGTGGAAGCAAAGAGACGATCCCAACATTTTGTTTCTTACGTATGAGGACAGAATAAAGGTAAGAAACCGTAGTGAACCATTTATGGATCTTGAACCCCAAGTAATCGATTTAAAGCATCCTCCATTAAGCTCCAACGATCGATTTTCTTACTCTTTGTAAGAAATTTATGAAAAATTTGCTGCGGCAGTGATCAATTCCAAAGACCTTGCGCATGGCTCGCTCACGTGAACTCGTCAATCGTTAAAAAATTCATTGCTGTGGTACTAATCAGTAGATACTCGAAATAACATAAGTATGAAAAAATCGTAAGATGGTAAATTCTGCAAGATTTTAAAAATGTTTGATGGTGTGACAATTCTAAGTGATTTTTTCCATACGTTTCTTTAATTTTTGATATTGAAAGTAATATTGCAAATTTTGCACCAAAAAGTTATGAAATTTCATTCATTTAGGATCCAGGAGATGCTGTTGACAAGATTGCAAAGTTCATTGGTAAAGAAATCTCTCCTGCAACACGTGACCTCATCGTCCGACAAACGTCCTTTGACGCCATGAAGAGCTCGAATTACACCAACTTTACTTGGTTTGAAGGAATAAAAGGGGACGGCTTTATAAGAAAAGGTCAAGTAGGAGGATGGAAAGATTACTTCACTGAAGAACAGAACGAGTTGTTTGACAAAGTCTTTAGTGAAAGAGTAGGAGATCTTGAGACTCTTGCTAAATTAAAAGAATTGCTGTCATTATAGTAACCCGAAAATGAAACAGAAATGCAAATCGAAATTAATCTTGACTGAGCTTGAAGAGTACCTTAAGCTAGAAATTTGATTTGATTTCAAGAATGACGTTTACGATGAAGATAAACCGCTGAAATGAATTGAATTCACCTGTTACTGAGTTGTTCTACTTATTCCCAAATCAAGCCTCTCATAGAAAAGAGGACACATGCAGCGAAAAAACTGCTATTAGAAGAATGCGTATATTTCCCTTTGGGGCACAAAAATAATTCAACTCGAACCTTTTTCGTAAACAGCCGCGACTTTGGAACCACAATCAGGTAGTACTTTCTTTCAAGGCACAAATTTTTTTTTCATGTCCTGTAAGGTCTACGGCAAAAGTGATCGATTTGCATGTTTGTGCAGTGTGTAGTTTTCTCCACTATCAAAATGACCATTAATTGCGATGCTCACGGGGGAGGCTTTGACGTTTTCCAGAAGGCAGGTTCTTTGTCTCATCTTTTGGTATTTTCAGTCGTCCAGGCCGCATTTTCTGCTACAAAATCAATATTACAATTTTAAATTAAAAAAATTATATGGAATACATATCTATTATTTCCAGACTTTTGCTGTATTTTATGTCAAAAAGCAAGAGAATATAAACTGTAGTTTGTAGAACATAATTAAGTATCTTCTTGCTTTATATCTTCGAAATCAGTCCACGGATTAAGACCCCCTGGAAATCTCCAGCTAATCTGGCTAATATGAGGTTAAACTGAAATGTCGTGTCTATTTCTGATAATACTGACAGGTGCTCGGTTGAGTCAGGGTACTACCTCTTCACAGTGTCATACTAATGCATGATGCTATATGTATCGGTGTTTTGATGGGTTCTCTAAATAAGAAATCAGCCAACCCTGTGCGAACTAGAGAAAAAGAATTTTTGGTGTCAACACGCGGGGAAAGGTGAGAGCTGTTTAATGCTGTTCTAGCCCTTTCAGTGCCCAAAATATGCTCTACTGAGAACACTTTAGAGAGCGACACACATTCGAGATTACATCTGAGATAAGAAACGCGAAGGCGCAGTTCTTCAAGGAAAAGTTAGCTGAAGTTAAATCTGCAGCGGCTTACTGGAAGTTAATTGCAGATGCGACAAATCCCGTCAGAAGAAATAGAATTGGACCTTTAAAGAGGCAGGATGGAATCCTTGCCGTCAACGACGTAGAAAAGGCTAACCTAATAAATGACTTCTTTGCCAATATCGGCACTAGACTTAGACGAGCCAACAGAAATGCTCCACACCAGGGCGATCGCATCAGTTGCTTAGGGCCCTCTGTGACTGAAATTACCATCTGCGAAGATTTTGTCAGACGTAAATTGAAAGCCATCAATCCAAATAAATCTGCGGGTCCTGATGACATTGCGCCTAAATTATTAAAACTAGCTGAGCCTGCGATTGTCTCTCCATTGGTTGATCTATTCTCAATCAGCGCTCACCTAGGAGAAACCTTTACCGACTAGAAGAAGGCTCGTTTGATTCCAGTGTATAAAAAAGATGGCGAAGCTGACACAAACAGCTATAGACCTATATCGCTTCTTAGTGTTCCAGGCAAAATAATGGAATCTTGTGTATCAGAGTCTCTACTTCGACATGTTTTCCAGAATAACCTAATTACAGATAAACAGTGAGCTTACCGTGAGAGGCACTTAACTGGACTATTGCTTGTACACCTGTCGGAAATCTGGAGAACAGCTATTGATGCTGGTAAAGTGGTTGCTGTGGCATTTGTCGACTTCAGAAAAGCTTTTGACTGTGTATCTCATGCTATTCCGCTGCGTAAGTTGAATTCTCAATTTGGAGTACAAGGTTCTCTTCTATTATGGCTGACAGATTATCTAGCTGATCGAACTCAATTCACGGTAGTAAACGGCCAACACTCAAATGTGCTAAATGTAACGGATTCTCCAAGGATCGGTACTTGGCCCAACATTGTTTGCAATGCACACCAATGATCTACCAAGTGCTGTTACCTCTGGCTTTGTCTACATGTACGCAGATGACACAACCGTTTACTGCATCGGGGACACTGTCGACAACACTTTCACTTCTTTAAACAAAGCTTTATCGGAATTGAACAGTTGGTGCCTAGAGAACTCTTTAACCCCTCACTCGGCAAAGTGTGAATTTATGCTGTTGATGAGAAAACCGCACATCGGGCCACTAAATTCGGTGACAATTGGGGAGGATCGGATCGAGTGGGTGAAAAACTCTCGTCTTTTGGGTGTTACTATCGACGAGAGACTTTCATGGACCCACCACCTTACTAATGTAAAAAAGAATTTTGTAAACAAACTTTGCCGATTGAAAAGGAGTTCGTTCTTGAACGGAAACGCCCGATTGGACTTATACTTCAAGATAATACTACCAATAGTTCTATACGGACTAGTCGTCTGGGGCGGCTGCCCTAATGCAGAGCTTCTACATTCGCCAGAAGTACTTCACCGTAGGGCGGCCAGAATTGTATACAACTTGCCCCGAGATATGCCTACTGAGGAATTTTACCGACATTCGAACTGGAATACTTTAACCCTCTATTATAAACTCTATTATATACATCCCGTACCTCACCTACTGCCATCTCACCTGGAATTTTTGCCGAGCAAGTGACAAGAGAAAACTTGAACGCACTCAGGAGAGGGGTTTGCGTGCAGTCTTCAGAGATAGTAAATCTACATATGAGCAATTACTTAAGAAGGCTAATTTAAAATCTCTTTATGAAAGAGGGCTACAGGATATAATATAATATATATAATAATAATAACAACTTTATTTATCCTCGAATTTCAAGGTAGCACGCAAGTGCTTATATCTCCGAGCAACAAATGAACTTAAACTAAATAAATTCAAATAATGATGGTTTTTGAGGAGAGGGGAAAACCGGAGTACCCGGGGAAAAACCTCTCGGAGCAAATATAGCTTGCATGATGTTTAAAGTGAGGCATAATCTGTGCCCACCGACTGTCAAAAATTTGTTTTCATTGAAAAGTTCCACTGACAACCTCAGAGGTGCAGATTTCCACATTCCTAGATTTAATACTGTTACTTATGGAAAAAATTCCTTAAGATATATCGGCCCTTTGCTGTGGAATCGACTTTCAACTAACATAAAAACCTCACCTTCTCTACAATCTTTTAAAAAACAGATCTGTTTAACTAACCTTTCGTCTAAATTAGAATACGATTGTGAGAATTGTGTTTTATGTAGCACATAAACAATTAGCTGGCTCAGGGAACGCTCTATGTGTTTATTTGATTTAATAATGAGTATAAAATAAGGTAGTTTAAACTTTTAGTTCTTAATGTTAATGACGTATTTAAATTTTATCTATTGTAAAATTGTTAAATTAGTTGAATTTAACTTATTGTATTGATTTTAGGTGTCCCCTATTAGTAGAGAGTTTCTTACCCTCGGCTAGATCGATTTGACACATAAATAAAGTTTTTCATTCATTCATTCATTCATTCATTAAACTGCTCCATAGCGTGTTTATAGGTGAAGCACCTACAGCTCTGTCATACTTAACAAACAAACAATGCACCACATACAACTTTGGAAGGAGTAATAATATAATTGTCCCGCGTTTTAACTCGCAGTTTCTTAAAAACTCCATTAGCTATAGAGGCGCTATACTCTGGAACGCTGTCTCGAAACATTTCATAGACCAGTTTTCGGTTTTTTATCGCAAAGTGAAGAGGGAGTCTTATTTTAAGGATCTCGAGTTCAGCGCACAGTCAGTCCAGTCACTACCCAGGCACTACCAGGATTTTAAATGCTTTTAACAATTTTTATGTTTTAAACGCTGTAGTCAATTTACTTAGAGATAAATAATGTAAATCACTTTTATTATTCTTATTATTTTGTAGAGTGATTTTAAGGGACACTATTCTTATTGTTATTGTAATCATATTCACACGATCCCACAAGCCCCCAGCGTTAAACCTCATCGTGTTTAAATAAAGGATATGATTGATTGATTGATTGATTGATTGATTCGTTTGAACGCTAAACTGGAGTCAAAAGTCTAAGTTATCGTCCTCAGAGGACATCACAATATAGATGTATCTATTTATGGCAAATCGTTGAGCAGTGCTGTTTTATTCGGATCCACTTTGAGAAATCGTAAGGCAGAGACAGCACGAGAGTGGGAGCAAAAATAAAACGAGAAAAGTTTAGTTCGGATGGCATGACGTGTTTTGACTTCATTCATTCTCTAATTTTATGATTCATGATCAAGAGTGCATCACTTTCAGATGTCTAACATTTTCAAATACTTTTTTCTGTTGACTAGTCGCCGGAAAAATTGGACATGTGCGCCTTAGTTTTTAGTGGGAAAAACACAGAATGGTATCCATAAAAAAAAAATTATCTGGGTGTCGTCGTTAAAGAACGAGTACTATCGGGTAAATCACGTCTTATCGAGTAAACTGAAGGTTTTAGTTTATCAAAGGATTTCTCAGCTCACGTTTCCTCGGCCCTTATTTTATGATTATAGAGTCTGTAGGGGGAGAACTCTGAACTCTTGATTAATGTAAACAATTGCCCATAATTTGTATTTGTAAGTAAAGTTGTTCAGTGAATGTTTGAAAGGAGCCTGGGCGGGTTCAAAATAGGTTGCAGCGGGCTCGGGCCGGGTTTAATCAGTCTTTGTTTGTTCAGCAACGGTATAATTAACCGATGTTTACTGAATAAATCTTATCTACATGCATACTGATTTACGTAGCTATGTATACTGATTGATGCGAGACAAGTCAAAGCACGTTTATTCGCTGATCATGACGGAAGAAAAATCGTTCAATTCATAAAAGGAAGACACATTTCTCCAGCGAGACAACGACTATCTTTCGGGTCTGATGCACGTATGGGATGACACATGATGCTTCTCAAAACAAACCGGTACGGGTTGAGACCTAGGGATATGATGGTATGGTGACATTGCGTGACATGAAAATCTATGAAGGGGAATCCCCTAATTATAGCAGGTAAGCATTCATCGTCGGTGGAAAATGTCGTTTGAGATCAGGAGAGTGAAAACAATTCTTGCCGTCTGGAAAATCAGATGCCATCTTCATGGTACATAAAACCTTCAGTGGCGTTCGGTTATTCATCTCTCGAATAATTCAAAATTCATCTCGGTTTTTGATTTTTTTGTTTTGTTTGTTTGTTCTTTTTCCCAGAGAATGAAAAACCTCGTCAATAAGGCTACACGGGTGACAAAGTCTGTGATTTTGTCACGAAAAGTTCAACTCATTGAATTTCTCGCGATTTTTTTTCAGCGATGTAGTAGCTGTCACCATCGCAGCACTTGCGCGCGGGTGGCTACACGGGTGATTTGCACTGCGCGCTGGCGGCGCCACAAATTTAGAAAAAATCGCATCACCATCGCAAGCAAAAACTCGCTCTTGCATCTGCGGCTTACCAGTGTGAGATGTGGAATTGGACTGCCTTTCAGTTTCACGGAATGAGTTTAATTCAAACAAGTTTCATTCGTAACCATTCACACTGATTCAAATTTCATTTCAGTTCACCACTCTTTGTCAGTCTCTCAGTTGCGACATTTTGTGTCTTGACCGACCCTCCCTGAGTAGCAAGTGACCTTGAACGAAAAGTAACTCCCTCCTCCCCAGGGTAAGATTTGACTTAAACGCACTTTCGCCAAATATTTAAACTTCGCGCTTGTGCAGTAATCGACTGTGTTCCAATTTACCTCGTGAATTTCGCTATTGTAATTAATAAGTCATTGTTTGGTTCTAAAGCTTTTGTTTCAAGATATACTTTATATGGCCATATTTGAGACACTAAAGGTTCCACATGAAGGGAGGATGAATCAGATACACGATCAACGAAATCAACTGCTGTCTATGAACGCCTTTGCGTTTCTCATATCTATTACCAAGGAATCCAAGGAATTTGCAAGGAATTTCAGCCCCATTCCTTCTCTATCATCTTTCACGGATGAATTGCTGTGAGGTAAGAAAAGAATTGTTATCTTGTAAATAATACTATTTTACTAATTCGAGGCTCACAAAATCATAGCGTATTTCATTTTTCACACACCACTCGAAAAGGTCCAATGTTGATGACTCTTGTGCGAAGCACTAAAGGTTCTGCAAGAAGGGAGGTGACTCAGGTACACGATCAACGAGATCAACGGCTGTGTATGAACGCTTTTGTGTGTCTCATATCTATTACCAAGGAATCCAAGGAATTTGCAACTTTCCCTAAGACACCTTCAGTTGTTAAGGTTTACGTCATCCTTAAGTACTTTAAGGGGGTCAAGTCTTAGCGGGGCAGGTACCCGCTGATGCACCTTGGATCACGGCTCAAAAGGCCTGAAGGGTTCAAAGTCGCAAAAAGAGAAAGGCACAAAGACATTAAGTCCTTGTTTGGAATGCACTGCATTTCGTCTGTAGTTCCTCGTTATCGTCTTTAGGGAAGCTTTCGCCGCCCATTCTTCTGCCCTTCTTCTTCTGGGGTAAGCGCCAGAGTCATTGGGCCATGAAAGACACACTGACACTTGGGGCGAGGTCTCGCTTCTCGGATCGTCTAATAAACATGATTGAACACATACCTTTACCCATGATGTAAACAATAAAAAAACTGAAAGTATCGCTCTCAGAATTTGAAATAATAAGTTGTTCCTTAGATCTTCTCTTCATCTTCTTGGAATCGGGTTTGCATACTCCAAAAATTAGGACATCTGTGAATACGTTAGGGAGACAACTGGAGATAAGCGAAAAGTCGTCATGGTGGTGGAGGAGGGAGACTGGGCTGCTTGGGTTAGAGAGTGACACGATTTTTTCAGACAAATCAAAGGTCACTCTACAGAAAATGAGGGAAGTCCCGAATAGTCGTTCGGGTGACATTTTGGCGTTCAAATTAAAATTCGCTTCGAAAACGTGGGCGTATAATACAAGCTTCGAAGAAAGTCGACCACTGGCTCATTGCCACAATACTGATGCATTTCAGGGCGTCTATTCGAATAGAATTTCATTTTGTTGATTTCCCAGTTAGGTAGGAAATGGAAGTGGTTAAAAAAATTCACCCCCTGTTGAGGTAGGGTTGCAACATTTGTTGCACTTTAAACAAAGAACTTTAACTGACGTCACAAATCTTGCTTCGTTGCTGCCTTGTAAGTTTGAATCAAAGTTAAAAGTCCAAATTATTCCAAAGATTTATCTTTAACACTTTAAGTCTCGGTTACAGGCGATTAATTCCAAGGTCTGATTAACTGAAGTTGGCTCTTTAGAGTGGGGATCTACTTTGGCAGTGAGGCGAGAAGCTCAGAAATAAACTTTTCCGGTTCTGGGATGTCAGACAGCAGTTCTGTAAGGAAATAAAGTCCAGGATAGTACATCATTAATCCAGGGACGTTAAACAAGTGCATAAAGAGAACTTTGCAACTTTTTCAAAAGGACACGATGAGAGATGGAACCGAAGGCCTTGCGGAAGTCAACGAAGACGATACCAACCACTAGATATTTATCCAGTGCACGTCTCCAGTCCTCGAACATTTTTACCAACAACGATTCGGTTGAGTGGCCCTTTTGTAGGCCCACCAGTGAGAGTGGCTGAGATTATGCTCAGAAATATGAGTAGTTATTGTGGTCGCAACAGCCTGTTTAATCAGCTTTCCTGGGACGCATACATAGTAGGGAAATTGGTCGATAACTTTTTTTGTCAGTTTCATCGTCTTTCTTGAAGAGGGCAGAGACGTTAGCGTTTTTCCACAAGGTAGGGATTGAATTTCTTGCAACACTTTGGTTATAAAGAGATAATAATCGATCTATATCTTGATCGACTGACCGGTTTCTTACCAGGATAAATAGAGTTGTTATTATTATTAAAGTTATTATTATAATGGTGGGATCAGCTCCTTTCCTGCGTGTTTAAGTAGTTTTGGGGAAACATTATCCAGTCCGCTGGCTTTGTTTGTTTTCATCTTTTTAATGTTATTAGCAACATTATCATACGATATTGAAATATTCGTTATGTAGGGAGTAAAGCGGTAGAAGTAGATATTACCACTCTCCTGACTACAAACAGGAAGATTGTTTGCCAAATTTTCACCAAGAGTAGAGAAATACTCATCAAGGATCTGCGCTTTCTTGTGATCAGATGTTTCGATATCCCCATCTGATGACCTAATACCAAGTATGGGCTGCGGCACTGAGCTGTAAGCAGCTTTTTTGACCAACTTCCAGTATGACTTGCAATCTTTTACTTCGTCAAAAAGATCGATGGAGAACTTGCATTTAGCAACTCTAACATCGTGCGTAATTTTTGAATTGTTTGGCTTAAAGAACTGAGTGTTAAAGCGTAAGTTCATCAGATGGCGTATCTGCGGAGTAACCCAGGGTAAAGACTGGCTTCTGACTTTGATCTTGCGCAAGGGCGCGTGTCCGTCACATATCTGACCGAAAATGTGCGTCCACGCCCAATGACAATCATCCAGGTCGTCGAATACCTCGCATACAGACCAAGGGGTCTCAGCGATATCCGTTGAAAATTTGGCTTGGTCAAAGTTTTTATAAGAACGAGCCATAATTATTTTAGGAGGGGGTCGCTTGATCCTTGTTTGGACTGATGCATGTACAAGCATGTGGTCTGAGATTCCAAGCTCGATTGCTCTGGTGTTTTAAATCACTTTACGCTTGCTGATTATTACCAGGTCAATCAGAGAAGACGTATCACTTGTTACCCTTGTTACCCTAGTTGGTTTATCATTGATAACCGTGTAGTCAAAGTGAGATAACAGATCCTGTAATTTTTGGCCAGAAGTGGAGGAAATTGAACCGTCGGTTAGACAAGTACAATCGCAGTTTAAGTCGCCGATGATAACTACATTCCGGTGTTTAATCCAGAGCTTCTCGAGTATGACCTGAAATCTATCAAATAATAGAGAATCTGTAGGTGGTCTATAAACAGTTCCCACGATGAAACCGGACGAGTTTACCAGAATCTTAAGCTATATAGCCTCAGTGTCCTTCGATTCTAAGGAGCTTAGCCTTGTTGAGCATATATGTTTGGCGATGTAGAAAAAACATCGTCACCGATGGTGTTAGCGTCTCTGTCCCTTCGGATAATCTTGTAGTTATCAATCTCGAGTTGTCGATTGTAAATTTTCCGATCCAAGTGAGTTTCAGTAATCGCAAGAATTTCAAAACGGCATAGAAAATTAGAATATACTGCGCTCTGTTTCAATTTGAGTTTAAATTTCATTTTAGCCATAGACTGCACTTCCCGTCAGATCAGCGGCAAAATAACTTGCGCAGTATGTTGGGAGAACACGAGAAAAGTTTGTAAATCACTCGTCATTCGGCTCGCGTTTATTTCTTGAGTGGAGGCTGTAAATCTCTCATTTTCCTCTTGTTTTTCTCCTGTTTCCATTTTTGTGCGCTGCATTATAACCCGTGCCAGATGATAACACTTCTGGTTACCCCCACCCCCCCTCATGCGTGAAGCATTGTGGGATGTAAATCAGACGAACGCTTGAAGTAGCGTCTTGCGGAAATTCAGGGACATATTGATTATCAGGGTATCCAAGTCAACTGTTTAGGCTTGCTGGAAAAATATAGTTCGGATATAAATCTGTGAACGTCATTGTGATTCCTTTAAACTGTACGCCGACTATAAGGTAAGCTTTAGGTGCATCATGAATTTGCTTGCGATGTAGCTTCCTACTTTACAAAGTTGTTCGTAACAAGGAGTTCCGTCCAAATTATGTAGCATTTCAGTTGAAAGTTAAAAACAGACACCGCATTTATTTACGTTTAGGACTGTAAACTGCATCTTAAAATGAAGAAAAAATGCCTTGAATGCGGCAACTGACGTTTTCCTGGGTGCCTTATTTCAAGTTTAAGGTGTCATTTACGTGCATGAAAACTCTCGTCTCATAGTATTTCATATAGTCTCGCGTGATGTTTGCCTTCCATGTTAACTGGAGCAGATCTTTAGCGCCCTCGGTTTATGAAACTGAAAACATAATTAAGTTTCCTCTGTTGACCTTATGTTTTATGAAAAGAAATGCATTCTGTCTGATTAACCCTTCTGTTATGAATACTTATTGCAGTAATCATGAGTTATATCTGATCAAAACACGAAATGAGCACAACTGTCTGCCTGGAGTTTTGAGTCAGATTTTAGAGCTCCCCGCGGCGCGCTAAAAGCAATTTTTTTTCACTTTCAATTTTTTTTTTTTTGTCAACCAATTACTAAATATTACGCACCGCTAACTTAAATGTTCTCGAAGAGAGTAGACATCTTTATTTTTTATTTTTTTATACAGGATAGCCCCTTCAGTGTAGTAAACACTGGTATCAACGGGGGTCCTGTTACCCACCCATCCCACCCCAGGGGAGGACATCCATCACACAGTAATCTCGTGCGTGGGAAATTAACGTCTCCTACCTCTAACCCTGCAGGAGACGGGACCTCCATTTATTCGTCCCTATCCGAGAAGACTAGAATATCTAACCATTTCTCGATATTATAGAAAGGTAGCATATTCTTCTCAATTATTTTTTAAGACCCTGAGTGTTGGTCCGGCCGGGGCTCGAACCCTCGACCTCCCGCAAAACAGTCCAGCGCTCTATCCATTGAGCTAACCGAGAGGCTTGAGTTGATTGAAAAAAAAAACCTTTGTCTCGCGTTTTAAGAAGCCAAGACATGATTCACTGTCATCTTTAAACTACAAGTTTAAGCGCATGTTTCCCTGATTGCTTATCCTATATTCTTAAGTAATCTTTTAGTTCAAAATCATTATGCATGATGTTTGTTGGCAGTTGCTATGGAGACCCAAAGGAACTTTTCTATGCTGAAATTATGCTACCACTCTTTTCGAATTTTGCTATCTTGAAAATGATACCTGGCGCACATGCAGTAGTGTTTATCTGGTTCTTTCTGGAGCATCACTTTATTTTCATCGTCGTAAGTTAGCAAGAACTTGGTGCCATAATTTCCACCCGCTTCAACAAAAACAATAACAATATTTGTTTATTTCCACCATTTGCAGATCTCTCTGAATTATTGGTAGGGTCAGATACTACACAAACAAACATACAAATATACGTGTATTTATGTAAGTATACGTGTAATTATATAAATATAAAGATATAGATATAGTATAGTAACAATTGAAGTACAACTGATTGTCGAAAGCTCAAAGTCTTAGTTCTTTGTATATTTAAATTACTACCCAACTTGTTTTCGTGCCAGAGAATCTAGAATCGGATTCTGTGACCCACCAACGTTAATGCATGCGATGGAACCTGACAACATTACTCCACAGGTTTCTCTCCCTTGCTCTTGCCGTACCGGGAAACAACTTTTAGCGTTTTTGCATATCAGGTCTTTCACCTGAGTAGTTTCTTATGATCACAGTAATACTAGTCCACGTCATCATGAGTTATATCTGATTAAAACACGACCTGTTCACAACTGTTCGCCAGGAGTTTGGAGTCAAGTTTTTTTAATCACCCTTTCGTTGTAATCTTGCTACTCTTCGCGATGTTCTCAGTGCTACTTTTCGAGCGCCTTACTCATGGAGCTCCTGCGCCGCATCGGCGTCACTGCAAGAGTTCTCCGCCGCGCGCTGACAGCAATTTTTTTATGCACCAAGGGACTGCTCGTAGTCCATAGAAAGAAAGTTTTTCTTTCTACAGACTTCTTTCATGTTTTTCTTCTGCTAGAGCAACCAGGGGCGCAACAGAGATCGTTTTTCCCATGTTTGTGTGCTGTAACCCGAGCCAGATGAAAACACTTCTGGTTACCCCCAAATGCGTAAAGCATTGTGAGATGCTTAGAAAAGAATAGACTGAGAATTACAAGTTAGGCAGACACTTGAAGGAATACCTTGCTGAAACTTTCGGAACACATTGATTATCAGGGTACCTGAGTCAACTGTTTAGCCCCGAGCCTCGCGCTCTTAGCAACCAAAAAAACCTGGGTATCAAGCAGAGAATCCGTACTTTTAGTCCGCATTCTCTGCTGGATACCTATAGCTTGCTTGAGTAAAATCTGTGATCGTATTTCGCTTCTAAACTGATAGAGGCGTCAACTTTTACGCTGTCATGTCATCATCCTATGGCGTGAAAAAGTAATTAAAGGAACAGTATCCGAAAAAGTGTACATGGTCGGTGCTTAAAAATAGTGATGAGACAAAGCACTCGCCCGGAGCGTGTTGCGGTCAATGATACAGTCACGTCGAAGAAACTTAGTCAATGCTTGTGTATATAGTTGACTTCATTAATACTAACAGGCTGCGACGCTTATTTACTACGACATTTAACTAGCAGCCTGAGTGTTTGTTTTCTAATCAATTTTACCCGATTTTTGTTTTCGGATCGGAGACAATAGTCCTCAACCGACGATTTATTTCCGTTACTGCTTCACTGTTGTGTTTAAAATCTTTTACGGCTGACGCTCGGTGTTGTAATTTTGAGCATCATGATACCAGTTATTGGGAATGATGTCGGCGGAATAATACAACGTATATTTCCTTTTGCTGTTAAACGCAGAGCCCACAATGTACATGGCGGCTCTTTCTCACTGATATTTTATGTTGCATTAACAGTTTACACACTGTTCCAGTTTTTCTTTTTAACCATATTCATACATTACTCATAGGATCCTTTGTCACTGGCTTTCAGATGATCTATTTCGGTTCCGGAATCCTCGAGATAGCTGCGAGAGATTTGAGACATTAGAGAAACGATGTGACTCAGGCACTGGTGTTGAAAATCTTTTTGCGTTACCTCCGCGGCAACAATAACTAAAATCGTGAATAAACAGGGACCGAGGGTAGTAATTATTGTTTTCAAATCAACCGTGCAGATGTTGAACAAGCTGACAAAGTTCGCGAAGTGGAGAATTATTAGGCGTGCAATGTGTAGTTGAAAAAATGCAAAAGACGAGAAAGGGGAAATGAGTTTAAACAGGTGGAGACCACAAACAAGGTTAAACTGTCCAAGAACTTAACAGGGTTCGTACTGTCTTGCACGTCCGTTAATTTCAGAGGAATTTAATATATTTTTAAAAAGTCCTTGAATTTCTATTTTCTTAAATATTCCTTGAGAGGGGTGGAACGTTAACTTTTGCCAAAAATCAACTGTAAAGTCTAACGCCGTGCGCCAGGGTCGTTTCGGAAATTATCATGTAGCTCGGTAATAGATCTAGTTATGCGTTATTGACCCAGTACGAGGACTAAAACACGAGCCAAGCGTTGATAGCCGAGTGAGAGCTTCACTGCAGGACAAAATGGCTGCGATTCTGGCCACTGCTGAAAACTAAAATGTAAGGAAGGGCTAACAGCCAATCAGCTCATAGAATTCGCTGTATCTTGCACCGCTTGCGAAGCCAGTCAAATAAAAAAGCAAGATATATAATTCACCGGCGTAATAACTCTCCGAGCTATAATCTCTCCTAACTTATTCATCCAAGGTAATCAAAGTTTAAATGTTATGAAAGGTAGAAAAGAAAGGTTTCCTTTGTCGCGCCTGATTCAGAGCTACAAGTTTGGATGGCCGATGGGAATGGGCGCCTATCCGAGGAAGTAGGGTATATCGATTACTTGAGGCTGCGCGCTTCGTTTCACCCTTCATATTATCTCATATTGCCCAGTTTGTCGAGAAATCAGTCCTCGTCTTACGCTCACGTCCTACAAAAACGACGAATCGGAAATTTCACGATCTAGCTACGCAAAGAAAAGTCTCAGCTGTTGTTTTGCCTTGTTTTATTTATTTTTTGCAGCATTTTGTGTTTTGACGTTCTCTTACCGTAACGGTTTGAAGGGTGACTTCTAGCAGTAAATGAAGCTGTTTTTCAAATTTCTATCCTGTCTCAAACGACCATTTTTTCCTGTCGCTCTGCGATAGATAAGTGAAGAACTCAAAAGTCCCAACAGCACTTATTTTCTTTTAGCTCTCCTTTAGGCGAAAAGAAAATAAGCGCCCTCCCTTCAAAAGGAAAAAAAAATCACAGAATATGAATACAGAAAGGGATTTTAATACCTGAGCGGAACTTAAGGAATCTTATAGGGTACAGAGCATTCAGAGCGACGACACAAAAATTTCTGTTTCTTCTTTAAGAGACATTCCAGTTTTTGTTTACTGTTACTGCCTGTGTTTACTTGAACTTAAATATAATGTTCTTCTTAGAGAAAACACTGGAATTAGAAAAAGGCCGCCGCTATAAGCGTCCCGGGCGCTAGTTCGAGCATTCACGATAATCGTATACACGCAAATCTGTATTGAATAAGCCCTTAGAAAGTAAGGTTAATTCCAAACGATATAAGCCGTATTCGGATCGTCCGCTCGCACATTACATCTAACTTTGAAACTACGGCAATATTTCTTAGCTTTCTCATGGAGTATTTAACCAGATATCGTTGCACCACGCATTGATAAGTGAATCGTATAGATTTGATATAATAAGATTCTTACTAGGCTCGAAGGCTGAGGACAATAAAACCAACAAGTGAGCTATTCATCGCTAAACCTCGAGGTGATAAATTTGTTCACTCCGCTCAGCCTAAGAGCTAAAAAAAGAATTTAAGATTTCGAAACTGGCCCATTAACATTTAGATTCAAAACTAAACTTTTGAATCAAGAACTTAATTTGCCTTCTAAACGCAGTCACGTCTTCCTGTGTGTAAGCTGATCTCCAGGTACGCCACGCCAACTCCTTGACAGTATAGCTTTTGAGAAAATCAGCGAGGTTTTTCAGCAAGTACGCACCGCAGTCAGTATCATTTGTTTGCTGGGGAACAACTGGGTACCTGGAACCCTCAAATAGCAACTCCTGCTGTGAAGAACACTTAGCACACCACTCGTCTTTCACATATCGTTTCACTGTCCTTTCGACGTTCAAAACGTGGAATTCTTTCCGCATTTGCGGAGTCCAGAATTGTCATTGACACTCGGAAAAGCCATCCTGATTATCACCAAAATCCAGTGGTCATTGTGGCACACTGGAAAGACCACAAAGTCTTTTTCGAAGATGTTTGTTTTCTTTGTCCAATGCCTTATGGTCATCGGGTTAAAGTTCCTCTCTATTTTCGCGTAAAAACACGAATTAAATACATGTAAATTGCCTCTTTTATCTTCCTCCACCAGTGAGTCGATGGAATGCAAAATAAAAAAGTCCACAGTGTTGTCGTCTAACTTCTTGCCTTCCTCAAGGCGAGACAAGGAAGTACTGAAAATCTCGCACTTTCCGTAAGATGCTGTCCACGAAAACAACTTCACAGTTGGGACAATAGAAACATCGCTCTCTTTGCTTTGAGTTTTTCTGGCTTTCACGATGAGCGCCTCAAATGACAAATCTCTATCGCGTGGCCGCAATGTTGTTTGCTTTTCTACAAAGTGCCTTACATGATCGGCAAGCTCACTTGAAGACGTAATTTGAAGAACCACGGCAGTTCCACTTTCATCAATGAGGCCCTCTGAGTTTCTTGCATGTGAATCTACTAGGTACTACGATGAAGATCCGTTGACGCAACCAATACAGTAGTCCAGGACTCGCAGTACTATGCCGGTCCCTTTCTCACTTTGGCACTTTCTAAAGGCATCTTCTAAAGTAGGAAAACCCTTTTCTAAGTCACTTTCCTTCTTTATAGTCCCGGCCACGATTTCTTTGCTGGCATTGCTAAAAGTATAATTTTGCATCATGACTCTATTTGGAACTTCGTCCAGGGTCAATTTCTGATCATCCTTTGGATTCTTCTTTAAATAGCACAACTAAAAGCAAAACCTCGTCAACATTGGTCGCTTTCCAAGTGTCCACAGCAATCAAATTACTGTAGAAGATGGCCACTAATGCAATCACAGAACACTGCTGCCCCGGATAATGAAATGAATCATGCCAGCCTTGGTGAAAAGTTCCTCGACATGTTAAGTTTGGTGAATGGTTTTGCGAAACCGAATGAAAGCCGCTCTCGTTGGGGGAGTGTTCGTCTGAGTTTTCAGACAGAACTTTGACCATTCTACGAAACTTGCTGCCGTCACACTTCTTGATGTTGCGTTTACGCTTGGTGTTTTGGCTCCCGCCGGTCAAATTAAACGAGGGTATCTGGTAATCTTGTTTTATCACACCGTTTGGATTAGCAGATGGCGATTCTGATGATGACAGAATTGTTCTGGCTGAGTCCGCTGAAGAAAGTTCCTTATTTGAGCACAACGTTGGTGTTTTCGCTGACGGTTTACGCTTGATAGGCGAGGTTTGCAAGGGTGATGCTTGCTTGCGTTTCCTGCTAGATACCTCGAACAGACAGCGTCGAAACTTAAGTTTGGGAGTGTGTGCCTTTATAGTGAGTGATGCCGATGACGGCAACCTATGTTTGGGAGTAACGGTTGAAAACAGCGATTTGCCTATTCTTTTACTGAGGCTGGAAGTCCTGGGTGATTTCTGCGTCTGCGAGGAACTTGTACATGACTTGGAACGGTTCTTTTTACCTTTGCGAACCTTAAAAAGCTGCCTCCGAGTTTTCTTGGGCACTCGCACCCTCTTAGCCTTCCGTGCACGTGGCGTCTCGTTTTCGAGCCATTTATGTTCGGTTGTTTTCACCTTGATAATATTTTCCCAATTAGTTTCGTCGTAGTCAAACCTTGGGTGATCACATTTTGACACGAAGCAGCGCTTTTTTTCATTGTAGTCATATGACAGGAGATCTTTACACATGAACGAAGAAAACAGCTCGTCCATAATTAAGATCCAGCGCTTGTGGGTTGTACTCCATTCCTTAGTACTAATGCGGTTTGGCTAGCCGCCTCCGCGGAAGTAAAAATTCTTTCCTAAAGAACAAAAGCAACAGGGAGTTTTAAAATAAAAATTGCAGACTACTAGTAATAGTTCTAATATAAACTTCAATGGAATCATAGTTTCGTTTTCATCATGTCCTTTTCTCCCATCCGACTCGATTAGCCATGGGATTTTCGGGTGGGGCTTGTAATACAAACTGTTGTGTAAGAGTCTTAGAATCTTAAACAAAAATTAAACCGATGAGTTCTTGGAAGTTAAGGAAGTGTTCGCTTACAACGTGCTGAACCAAAATGTCATTTTTTAAAAGCGGACTGTCTATCTCTCTTGTTGTTCAGTGTTGCGATTCATAGTCGATAATATAGCAATAGGGGCCTATCATCCAAAAACTAATTTGGCATAGGAAAATTTCGTGTTTATTATGCGTCTTACCTTCCTTTGTACATTCTACGGCATTTCTAAAACACAGTCTCAAGAAAAGGAGCTTTTCAGCATACCGATGGGTTAAAATCTGGTCCACTGAAAGAAAGAGAAGACACAACAAAACCCCTCTTTAGTAACAGGAATGCATTGTGTCGGGCATCCTCTTATTCGTACGATCGTCCGCCACAAACTAGAATTTTAAATATAACCGGAGTAATGGGGCAATTTAAATTAGTGTATTGTGCTTCAACATACTGGTCATTGAGTAAACAGAAACGCTTGCTTTTCTATCGGTGGCACTATGAGCTATTACAATTTTCCTAATTACGTACATGAAGTCGCTTCGCCACTTCCGTCATGGTTTGTTGCCCTGCTGAATATCTGTTTTTGTAGCTTATGAGCAGCCTCAAAACCTTGGTTGCTGTAATGCCGTAATGATCTGAAATTCCGGAGAAGCATGGAGGCATGTTCAACATTTAAATGACCATAGTCACCAGTGCCAAGGCCCGAACCAAACAGCTCCCTTAAGTAGAACCCCCCCTTTTTAAACTGTAAAAAGAAATTGAAAGAAATAAAGGAAAGAAAAATGAGCACGTTTTACTCACATATCGGTTTGTTGCTGATATAATACTGAAGGGCGCAAAACCAAATAACAAACCTCCAAGTCAAAAATAACGATTTCCTCTTCCATGTCTTCTTCAAAAACTCTTTGCCGCATGATCTTGGCAATCTCACGCCACTTGCAGAAAACCTTAGATGCAAAAAAGGTTAAGAAATAACTTAATTAGCAGTTTAGTGTTAATATAGACATACATTAGTAGTCTGAACGCTTTTCTTCAGAAGGGAAAAGAAAAGTAACTTCACCGCATAATAGCCAGCTAATCTTACAAGATACACGTTTCGCTATCCGACGCAAAAAAGGGTCTTTACAAAATAACTTTTCTCCTTTCTATGTAGCTTTAGAAGAAATATAGATCGTTTCAGTTTGCGACCACCGACAGGTTACCGACACGTTACCGACACGTTACCGACAGTTGGCCAAAACTTTGGCCTGAAACATGACGAAAACTGTCAGCCAACAGTATGTTTTGGGAACTGTTCTTCACTTTTATCGACGTGTGCAAAAGCAGAGCGCGAACGAGTGCCTCCTATCCCCACACTCGCACTTCCTTTTGCCCACTCTTCCGCATTCGCTCTTACAGCAGTAAATAACAGTGTGAACTGTAACCATTTGCTGCGGTTCGAAGAATAGCAGAAAATTCATGTTTTCACGGTTCACCGAGGGTTTGACAGTTGCTGTGGCGACATCAGAGCTGATAGCACGTGCTGGCGCGACTTTCCTATAGGAAATCATTTTACACTGGCATCGCTGCAGCCTTCGGGTTCTTGTTTAATTTTATTTACTAGTACACTTTTCATTCTGTTCTCATGTTCTGGTCATTTTGATAACCTTCCTCCCTCAAGTTAGTTGTTAAATGCCTGGCGGAAGGGATCAGGTTTCCTCCGAAAGAAAGGAGTTTTTTCCTGACGGGTAGCAGGCATGCGAGTTTATCATACAGTTGTTACACGCCTATTTCATGTATCATGTTTGACGTTACAATCAATAAATTGGGTCTGTTGCTCGCCGGAAGCCGGGCTCTATCCGTGTGGAGCTTCTAATCTTGTGCAGCAGCCAGTATCCCCCAATCTTGTGCAGCAGCCAGTAACCTATTTACTAGTGAAAAGTTGTTTTTTATTGTCTGATTGAGCGTCTAGGGTAAACCGGTCCCATTGTTAGCAACAAGTGATACATCCGGCAACGCTGAAATTAAAGCCGTATTTTCTCAACGGGCTATTATCACAAATGACAATTTTTATCACTAGTGACTCCCAAAATAACAAAAGAAACTTGCGTAATTTATTCCGCATATTGTTTCCGGTGTGATTCAAACTTGTGTGGAGACAACACGAGCAAAATTATCACCCATTATTCTGAATATTGCAACCAGCTTTATTTTGTTAACCTAATTCATTAGCTGGATGTCTGAAATGGAATCACTTAAGTTACTTCGGTCTCGAAGGAGCTCTGATAACCGAAAGAAAAAAAAGAAGAAAGAGAGAGTTGAGAATGCAAAAAGAAGACGAAGTCGCAACGCTCGCGCACCAGAAGCCGAGAAGCCTCCAACAAAGCCGGACGAAACTGCTCAGGGAGCTCTTGAGTCCCCAGCTAACACACAGCAGAATACAAATGAAACAAAATGATTAAGAGAAACAGCTGAGCGCTATCACAAACACGCACTTCATTTCTTCGGTAAGTGGCGGGAAGCAGAGACGGAAAGTTTACGAGTAATAGAGGAGAGCAACCTAAAAATGACGGAGACCGAAATTGGTCGAGGGTCTTTTGGAGCTTGCTTCTTAGCAAAGTACGGCTCACGGACGGCAAGTAAACACGAGGCGAGAATGACCGCAAGACTAAGCCACCCAAACACCGTCTGCTTTATGGGTATAGTCAAAAGGCAAAGCAGAATTGGGTTGTGTCCTGGTGTACCGGTTAACGAAAATGTGTCCTGGTGTGCCCGTTAACCAAAATATGTCTTGGCGTGCTGGTTATCGAAAATTGCGTGACATCGGCCGATCGCGGAATGATAGCGTGACAGCTAGTTAGTTTCATGAATAATAAATGCTGGAAGGGGTAATTGGGCCAGTCGGGTCATTTGGGCCAGCGGGGTCATTTGGGTCATTTAGGCCAGTTGGGTCATTTGGGCCAATTGGGTCATTTGGGCCGGTTGGGTCATTTGGGCCGGTTGGGTCATTTAGGCCAGTTGGCTCATTTGGGCCGCTTGGGTCATTTGGGCCGGTTGGGTCATTTGGGCCGGTTGGGTCATGTGGGCCGGTTGGGTCATTTGGGCCAGTTGGGTCATTTGGGCCGCTTGGGTCATTTGGGCCGGTTGGGTCATTTGGGCCGGTTGGGTCATTTGGGCCGGTTGGGTCATGTGGGCCAGTTGGGTCTTTTGGGCCAGTTGGGTCATTTGGGCCGGCTGGGTCATTTGGGCCAGTTGGGTTATTTGGGCCAGTTGGCCTATTTAAATCAGTGGGTTGTCAGTTAGCTATTAAACCGGGTGAATTTTTCGCAGTCAGTGTAACAATTGGACCAGTTGGGTTATCTGGGCCAGTTGGGTTAATTGGGCCAGTTGGGTCATTTGGGTGAATAATATTTTTCCGTCGCTTTCCCGCCACAATCGCCAAAATACAACCGCTGACGCAGGCGCCTGTTAAATCAATCTAGATTTTCCCGCCATCAAAGGAAGCTGGTTATAGGTACAAAGATAGATTTATTCATCCTCGGTATTAATATCATGGACACTCAAAGTAATGTAACATCGACTACGGATCTGCAATCTCAGCTAAGCCAAATTATTCTTCCAATCGACGAAGTTGTGCCTCAACGCCTTCGTCAATGGCTGTCTGCGTTCGCTTGCAGCAATGGCACCACAAGCGAGATGCTTCTCTGTTCAACTTTGGTGTCGACGAGCTCTTTGCTCGGCCAAACAACTTTAAAGCTGTTTGGTTCCTACGAGGAGAAAGCAAATCTCCATCTCATCGCTACTGCCCCTTCTGGAACGGGAAAAACACCAGCGTGCCAGAAGGGATGCGTGGAGCCAATTGTGGGCCATGTTGAGGAGAAAATTCAGACCAGCATCGTAATAGATGAAACATCATCAAGCGGCCTATTCAACCATTTCCTGGGAGGTTGGTATTTTTAGACATCCATTATTATCTTTTGTGTGCAGTAAGTTCATGTTATGATACTTAATGTACAAAGAATAGTGTAGAGGATATTCAAACCACTGCTAAGGTGTTAAGGGTTAAATGTTCTTTTCAAGGACCTCTGAACTTGTGCCCTCCATCCCCAGGAGTTGGGTGAGGGGCTCAGATGTAGGTACATAACATGCAATATTTTTGTTCCATTTCTTGATGTGTACTCCTTTGTGTCTTAAAAATATTGGCATTTTCTCTGAAAATGCCCTAGGCAAGAATAAACATCTGCAATTTACACTCCAAAGCAAGGCGATGAGCATCCCTGTCTGTTTTCTGTGGGGTCTTTCTGGGCCCCTTCACTCTGCAATCGAGGGTAAGTGGGTAGAATGGGTAATATTCGAAATTAATTTTAGTTCAAATTGACTTTCAGTTTTCCGGTGAAACATATATTAATTGTAATAGAAACAATTTGGTACATTTTATTGCAGCATCTACAGTGCCAATCCTTTGTGTGGATGAGGCATACTCTCTCCTGCAAAGACTAACACATCAAGGAAAGTCAATATCACAGACGAGCCTCTCAATGGAACGCCTGTGTAAATGTTACGATGGAGATTTTTGGTATGTTCTAAAAGGAACAAAAGGCAAGCGGGTTGGTGTTACTTCAGCTAAACTAGCCCTCCTTGCTTTCACCACCCCTCAGCAGTTCCTAGAGTCAGTTTGGCCAAAAATTGTGGCCTCAAAAAATGGGCTGGCAGAGAGGCTGCTCTTTTTTTATCAAAGGAGATCGGAACATCTAGACCTGGAAGCTATGGCAGAGAACTCTGACTCCCTTGACGAGTTTTCTGTTAAATCTCTTGGCGATGTATTTGAAAAGATATATGTGGAACATAATACAACACCAGCACTGAAGTACACACTGACTGCTACTGCCAAGGAGCTTTTCTTTAAGTTCAGTAAGCCCAACGAAGATGACAGCCAGGGTGCAGTTGCTAATTCAATTATTTCTTCAGGTTCGAAGAAATATAAAAACACTCTACGTGTGGCCTTGAATATGCATGTCCTCTACCACCGGCTTACCAAAGCACTTGCCTTGGAATCGGGGACAACGCCCACAGCTATAACAGCAGAGACCATGCAAATGGCAATAACTTTCACTGATACTCTTGAGACCATGAAGGGAATCTCAGAGCTGGTGAGTTCAATAAAATACTAATTATATTAATGATGAAACTAATAATAATAATAATAAATATTATTATTATTATAATGATCTATTATGGCGACCCACATGTTCATGCAGCTGGAAAGGAAATGACTATATATTAACCTTAATTTACATCTGTATATTTTACATTAATTCTGATGATTAGCAGTGTAAGACCTACCTAGCATTCCAAACCAAAAGATTAAATGAGAGAAAGTGCTGTTTGGTTAAGAGCTTATTTCGTTAATTTTTAACAGCTAGTTCATTGTAGCCATTTCAGCAGGTTAGAAATGATTATGGAAAAGCACTTCAACGCACTTTTTTTGAGGGTGGTAAAAAAAACTGTGTACATTCTATAAATGTTGTGGTACAAATTTGTTTTTGGTTGATTCATTTATAGGTCAGTTCGAATTTTTATTCCAAACTGGTCAAAAAAACAATTAAACCACAAGATACATGGTTTGAATTACTCGCTCAATATTCTGTAGACTGCTGGTGACATGGAAACTCAAAGGTTTAGTTTAATTGGAGCTAAATGGATTTGTTTTACAGTCTTGCCGTCTGCAGAAGTCCCCAGCAGGACTCAAAGTGGGGGTGTTATGTGAAGACATACAAAAAAGAATTCTGTGCCTGCCTGGTCCTTTTGTTAGTGTGAGGAGAGTAGTGCGGAGCTATTCTTCTACAAGAAGACCCAGCAGCAAAGCAGCCCAGGAAGCCATGGCAGCCTTACAGGCTGCTACAATTGGCTCTGTTATGAAGGTAAATAAGCTGGTGGTCTTCTTCAAAAAGCTTCCAACAGTTGCAAACTCACATGCAGTTGCTGCATGTGGTGTAACACCAGAAGAGTACCATCAGGCATTCCTCACAAAAGACAAGAAGATCACAGAGGACATGCTAGAGACTGTTATGAATGCTCATCCACAAAAGGATGAGATTGTAGCTTTCTTGCAGGCAACAGAATAGTACCTTTTAATTAATATTGTGCTGCTCATCACAATGGTAAAGATGGGACATCTAAATCATTAGGGAGACTTAGCACTGCTTTTACACGAAACAGCAACCATCAGCTTACCCTTTCACTTTTCACGTAAAATAGTGTTAGCATAACTGCTTAAGCTTCATACAAGCTCAAGTCACTTTGGGTTTACATGAATTCTTGCAGCTTTCTGCTGATGAAAAGCATGGCATTTCAAGGGTTTCAAATATGAAGTACTTCATTTACTTGTGTGACTTCTGCTCTGTGAGAGGAAAAGGAAGAAATCCCCATATACTCAACAAATGCAAAACAGCTACATCATTTACAGACACTGCAAAGCCCATCCAACAAACAAAAAAAAAATGGCTGGAAAATCATGGTCACTCTTTTCTGGTAAACCAAGTGCTAAATCTCACTATTGTGTTATTGTTGTCTCCAGACTGTAACAGATGTACATAAAATTATTAATAAATTGGATACATAATTGATTTTTTTACAGAGGTGTATTGACATTAATCACAAATTGAAACCCAATTAATATTGTAGAGAAAGATAGTTTATAACAATTTATGTTGATCATGTTCTATCTAAATTTTATTTGTTATATTTTGATGTCATATTTCAAAAACTGATCATCCAAAGAAAATAATGACAAAACTGAATTAATGAAAGTGATTTCATCATAAAGAAGAATTTGGATTGCAATAGATGTGCATAACATTATTAATAACAAATTGGATAGATACAATCTATTTTTTGCAGAGGTGTGTTGGAAATATTTCTTGAAATACAAATTTAAACCCAATTAATATTGTAGAATTACATAGTTGTAAGAATTTCTTTTATTCAGGTACCTTTCATATTTCATGGAATTAATATATTTCAAAGTGATATTTCAAAACTGAACACCCAAGTAATAACATAACTGAATTAACAATAAAAGTTCCTGTTCATTTAAATCATGTGCAGATTGTTATGTATACTATAACTATTACCTGGATCATGCTGGGGGCTGGGAATGGGGGGGGAGGGGGAGATGTTGAAGTTTCTATTTGACCAGCAAGTAATACTCTATGTCGAATTGTTGTTAATGCTCTAA
Source organism: Stylophora pistillata (assembly GCF_964205215.1). Taxonomy (NCBI): domain Eukaryota; kingdom Metazoa; phylum Cnidaria; class Anthozoa; order Scleractinia; family Pocilloporidae; genus Stylophora; species Stylophora pistillata. The sequence continues at coordinate 27,011,781 of NC_142522.1, forward strand.
TTGTTATTAATGCTCTAATTGTTATTAATACTGGTTCCCTGCCAATTAGTTAAAAAAACAAATTGACTTGGCTGACATTAGGTGGTGGTTACAGTATTCCAAACGGTCTCTCCCATCAGAACCAGTTCAGTTCAACCTGCTTTTTGTAAAGGGCTTCAAAGCCTTTAGCCACTTTCTTAATGCTTTGGAGTTTCCCATCTATTTGATTGGCTTTCTTTGGTTGCAGGGGACTGCCAATACTTTTTGAAATGTCATAAAGTCTGGAGTAGTATTCATGTACTTTTAAAGGTTCAATGCTTAAACCTTTCAAAGATGCAAAGTTCACAAGACAGTCTAATGTAAGACTTTCAATCTCAGACCATCCAAATACTGGAGTTAAACCCTGTTTCATAAGGTAATCCAGACTGGAGGTGCTCCCTTTGACCTCTTGTAGTTTTTGCTTGGGTCGGTATCTTGAAGTTGTCACATGTGTGTATGCCTGTTTGGCAGCCTGGGAGCTGCCATAAGGATTTCCACAATCAACACATTTACATCGATGGGAGCAACCAGCTGTTGTAGAGTAGCACTTACACCGGCTCTTGTTACCATTTGGTGCTTGAAAGCAGAATTTTCTTCCATCTTTTTTGGCAGAACCACGACCACATGAGCAGTGCTCAGGCACCTGTTCCTTTGGAGAAGCATTGCTACACATACTCGTAGAACTAACATGGGGTGGGATTTCTTCAAACACATTCTCCAAAGATACCACAGTGTGATATAATTCTGGTTGACCATTACTATATCCCAGAAAAATGGCATTTGTAGCTGTGCAAGGCAAAAGTGGGGAAACTGGTACCACTGGCATGTGGTCTAGTGATGTAAAGATGACAATGTTTAGTCTCAGAATCTGGGATAGTGCAATTCCTATGACATTCCCCAACTCATCTAAAAAAGAATGAAAGTTTAAGACAGGCTTTTTGGTGTGCTTAGCAGTGCACAATTGGTCCTTATGGAGTAAAGAAAAGGTTAACATGTTTTCCTATACATAGAAGTTACATATTTAATAAATCCAAAAATATTGGAAATAATTTGTTTTCTTGAAAAAATGCTCCTAAGTCATCTATGAACAGAAGGTGCAGGAGTGTTTGCAATGGTAAAATAATGTCAAAATGTCTAGTTTCAAAGAAGATGCACACCTCCCAGATAGAAGTAATTGTTCTAACACACCTCCACTCATTTGAAAACACCAATTAAGCTTTGATAATTTCTTTAAATTTTGTTTTATTTCAGGAAAGCTATTATTCTTTAATTTTATCAAAACTGTCCGATTTAGGAGGAATTTGAATAGCTCCAAATCATCCAAATAATCCTTAATTTGACTATTTTTTCTAAATTGGACAGCATGTAGTCCTGTTACACATAAAAATTGGTGTGATCACTTACTTGAAAAGTATCCACACTCCCTGAATTTGTTTATCTCATCATCAAAATGCTTATCAGGTGACAGAAGGGCATGCTTGTACCTTCCAGCATTGTTTAGCCACTCATTGACTACAAGATCCCGCAATTCTTGGACAATCTTGATGTAACCACTGTCTCCCAGTGAAATTCCAAGGAAGACCAAGTGCTTTTGAAGAGAAGGTGATGATGCTGACATTTCTTTCAGCTGGCGAATAACACTGAGAAAAATGCTATCTGCTGGACAATCGTACTCGGCGGTGGCTAGTTGTAGGCTGTACCCCAATAGATTCTTGTTTAGCCGTTCAGAGTGTTCAGCAACTTTCTCTGTGTTGAATGTGGAGTTACTGAACAGAAGTAAGCTGCAGGGCATCAAGTAAAGTAGCTTGGAACTCAACCTGGGATTTTTACATCGTGAACGCAGCTGATTATAAAGAACAGACAAGTTCACAGCCTGGCAAAAAATGTAGTTAAGCTCAGTGTCACTGAGCCTGTCCTTGCTTGTGTCAAGATTTTCATAAGTGCTGTTAACAGACATTTCAAGCAAATTACTCTGCATGACTTCAGGATCATACTCCTTGGGTACACTAGCATTCTCAGGATCACTTGACTGTGGGATTATGCCAAACCTTTCAGCTGTGGGTTCAAAGCCTTGTTCTTCTAATGCCGCTCTGTAGGATAGGATAGGCCTTACACAACCTGATGGTAATTCTGATGCACCTCTCCTCTCATTCCAGAGGTAAAAGAAGGTTGCCAGTAATGCCTCAGCCAATTCACAACCCAGCCTTGATCGGGCTATCACAGCCCTCAAATTTTTGTGTAGATTTTCATTTCTTGTGGAGCCACCCCCTTGAGAAATCTTTGACAAACAGCCTCTTTCGATGTGAACCTTCAAATTTTCAATTTCATGCAAAACATTTTCATTCAAAACAGTCTCACCATTGTCATAATTTACATCTTTCCATCTCTCTGTAAGATGTTCAAGATTACTCATTATTGTATGCTCATCTGGTGTATCCATCTCTCTAATTTCACCTTGGTCTGCATCAGCTCGGAATATCATCTTAAAGTCATCTATGAAAGATGAGGACAAGTACTGCCGTTTGCCCTTGGGCACTTTTGTGGTGACTCTTTGAATGGCATGAAACAAGTCAAGCTTGACAGACACGTGTGGGAAAATCTGCTGTAATTTGCTTCGAACCTTGCAGCAATTGTCCACAAAAATTGTGTCACAGGATGCTTTCTGTTTATCAAATCTATGCTTCAAATTCTTTAAAATGTCCTCTACCTTGCTTATTGCAGTACCCTTTGTCAGTTTGTAGGTGAGTACCTGGCCAATTTCATTCATAACGATATAGAGGGAATCAAATTGCGTAGACCAAGATCCATTTGGGAGCATGCAACCAATGTTTGCAGCAACTTTGAATGTGTGGTCAGCACTCATCCATTCAGCAGTTTTCTCACTTATGTTTTGCCGAAAAAATTGATGGTTCTCTTTAAAAATATACAGAAAGCACTGATGAACTGTGTCTGTGCTTGGTGTTGGCCTCCATACATCAAAAGATGGGAATTTTGGAAGTTTGCCTTTGTCTACGGACTTATTTTGCTCCAGATATGTAGAGATGTGTCTGGCATACCTACACTGTCTTTCCGCAAAGTTTTCCAGGTATCTTTGCGCTAGAAACAGTTCAATTTCATTAAATGGGTGTCCACTTGAAGCCAATGCAAACACTAAAGAGCAAAGGTCAGGAGTAAATCCTAACTTATGGCCAAGATGAAATTTAATATCACCTGATGGTATATTCTCTAGTAGTCTGGGGTCATGACCGGCGATTTCGTGTCCTTGAGTGCATCGATACACACGGCTCGCTAGCAACACGGGGCCATTTACACAATAAATTTGGCGAGGCAAATCTCGCTCACTCGTCCCATCTTTCCACTTACAGGGAGTAAGGATAGTATTCTGATGGCCATGCTCATAATGGGGGCATGTGAATCCAGTCTTGAAACAATGCTGCTGCTGCTGCTTCAATGGATCCCAAATGATGATTCTAGGAAGCACATAGTCGCTAACGTTAGGAGGACTGCGAAAGTCTGGGTTTAACTGCTGCCCTGGCTCAATAATCGCAGGTCCATCCAACTTTTCGCCCCGAAGTAGACGATCTTCGTATTTTTTTACATTATGCTGAACATAACTCAGAAATTCCTGATTTATCTTCATTCTTCAAATAACCCAACTGGCCCAGATGACCCAACTGGCCCAATTGTTACACTGACTGCGAAAAATTCACCCGGTTTAATAGCTAACTGGCCACCCACTGATTTAAATAGCCCAACTGGCCCAAATGACACCGCGGAAATACGTTTTTTAGGGGACGATACAGTATTTTACTGGTCAGCGGACACCTCAACGAAACCATGACATGCCGATAACTTTTACAAAGTTTTACGCCGTGAGTCAAATCGACAACGTAAAAAAAAAAAGGCCGATGTTTTCATCGAATTAGTCCACAAACACATGGAAGCACTTGGCAGCCTACTGTTGATGACCACTGACCACTGTGACGTCACAAAAACGTATTTCCGCGGTGTCGGCCCAAATGACCCAACTGGCCCAAATGACCCAGCCGGCCCAAATGACCCAACTGGCCCAAATGACCCAACTGGCCCACATGACCCAACCGGCCCAAATGACCCAACCAGCCCAAATGACCCAAGCGGCCCAAATGACCCAACTGGCCCAAATGACCCAACTGGCCCACATGACCCAACCGGCCCAAATGACCCAACCGGCCCAAATGACCCAACCGGCCCAAATGACCCAAGCGGCCCAAATGAGCCAACTGGCCTAAATGACCCAACCGGCCCAAATGACCCAACCGGCCCAAATGACCCAATTGGCCCAAATGACCCAACTGGCCTAAATGACCCAAATGACCCCGCTGGCCCAAATGACCCGACTGGCCCAATTACCCCTTCCAGCATTTATTATTCATGAAACTAACTAGCTGTCACGCTATCATTCCGCGATCGGCCGATGTCACGCAATTTTCGATAACCAGCACGCCAAGACATATTTTGGTTAACGGGCACACCAGGGGCCTGTTTCTCGAAAGTCCCGGTAACTTAACGGGCACAAAGCCATGTTTTAAAAGCAAAATTTAAAGGATAGGAAAGCAGGTTCTAGCACCCAAACCAGTCCTTTTTGTCTCTTTAGCCGATAGTTTTATTGTATCATTTTCAAAACTTTCGAAATCCCCATCTTGAATGAAGACAAAACAGCTTTACGGGCCCGTTAAGTTACCGGGACTTTCGAGAAACAGGCCCCAGGACACATTTTCGTTAACCGGTACACCAGGACACAACCCAGAATTGATATCGTGACCAATTTTTACAACGTCAATGGAGAGCGTATGCATCTTGGCGATATCCCCGTTGAAAATACCAGCATCAACTGGACTCGCCTATTAAGCGGTCTGTGTCGCGGAATACACTTGTACGACAAAGTAAAGATCCTTCACAATGACATTAAGTCAAACAACGTCGTTCTGGATGGACATAGCTTGGCAGAGGCAGAAGCTGTGCTGGTGGACTTTGGGAAAGCTAGGGACCAAAGCAGCCCTAAATCATACCAAAAGCCCGCAGACACAAAGAGATTTAAGCACCTTGCACCTGAGCTAGGACAACTGAACGGCAAACAGAACAAGAAAACGGACATTTATTCATTAGAATTCCTAGTGAGAGAGTTGAAATACAAGTTTGTAATCTTCCCGAATATCTTCTTTAATCTTTATCGATCATGTCTTCGCTGTAATTCTTCGCAGAGACCAACAATTAATGAACTGTGCGAGCAGTTGGAGTGCGCGAACAATTGATTGTTCAACTCTTATTTCATTTCCGATGTGAAGAAAACAGTTCCAGTTAGGACAAAAAATCGTGAATACCACAAAGACGCAGTGGCTTAAAACCAGCTCTCTGTGTCAAGAAATTAACTATAATATGAGGCGCAGTATTATTAAAGAGTTATTGTTCGTGATAAATGGCTTGTTGTTTAAAATTTAATTGTACCAGGTATTAAAAATTGGTATTCATATTGTTTAATTATCTGCCATCAATACTAAAAGTCACAAGTACACAAGAAGCCTAAATCCTCATTTGGAGCAGACAGACTAGAGCACGGATATCGTCTTTCTTAACGACTAATTCTAAATATGTGATCAATTGACAATTGTTTGTTGTCATAGCTACCGAGAAAACAGCACGTGCGTGTCAGTCTTAACAATCGGTTGCCACTTTATTGTCCTGTCATGGCGTTCACGATCAGTTGCCGTAGGTGCAACAAGCGATTTAAGACGGGATATTCCGCGAGGAAGCATCACGAATATAGCCACGCTCCGCATCCCTATCAAAGTGGAATATTCAGCGACTCGCAAGGACAAGCGCTCGTGAACCAGCCAAATGCTAAACAATTGGGGAAGGAAGAGCTGCCTCACTATAAATTGTGGCTGGCACTAGTAGCTGACCAAATTATTGGATCCTTGACTCCAAGCGTTAAAGGTGAGAATTTGAATTGATGGAGATTCTAAGTCCCGTAAAATATGCATACGGCACTACTGTCTAAAGTAGAACTGACAAAGAAGTAAACAAGCAAACGCTTACGCGAAATCGTTCATTTACCAAGCGTTTCGCCGGTTACCGCACCAGCATAAATTTCTTGTATAGTAGTCAAATAAAAGTGTCTGATTGGTGTAACCTCCATTCTTTTCGTCTTTTTATTATTTTAGCTGGATGGCAACAGTTACATGACGTCCACGTGAAAAAGATTCATTTCGAACATCTACTTTTTACCCTCGGCAGTCCCCCTTGTAAAGCATTACAAGCAGCCCATACATCATGAAAGTACCCGCAAGTTTTCCTACAGAATGTATGATTTGGAAGCGGTTTTGAATGCACTAGCATACCAAGAGATTGTTAGACCGAAGACGTCGGCAGCGTTTAGGCATGGTGTGGAAGTAAACTTTCAACGCTTCACAAGTACAGAGGAAGCAGTCGAGGCAGCCAAACAAAGGGCGTTTTCGCGCTTCACGACGCGAGTTAAAGGTGAGCAACAAACACCAACAAGCCGTTCTGAAATTATTATAACTGCTGGAGAGGGTAGAGCAACCAGAGAAGTAGAACTAATTTGGTGGCCCGACGTGTTTCGAAAATGTAGAGACTACGGAAAATTGACAGTACGATTTTTTGTATCAAAAACAATTTTTAAACGTTAATTTTCATCATGTCAGCGAACATAAAGAAGGAACCTAGGACAGGTCACTGTTAAAAAAAAGACCTACTTATTAAAAAGACCTTCTACAGTTACAGTTTATTGTAGTAAGTGCAAGGCACTCAATTAGTTTGATACTTAGCCCTACTAGCAAGTAAATCTAATGACTTACATTTCGATAGGCATCTAGTTGATACTCAGCAACATAATTCTGAACATCTTCTGGGTACTTTTCGCCTTTCTGAAGGATGGTTAGCTTTGAAACTACTTCCTGTTGCTTTCTAATCCAAAATGCCAGCTTCGCATCTATTTCCTGCCTTAGGAGAACTAATGATAACAGTTCTCGTTAAAAGAGCATAATCAAAATTTATAGAGTAGATTTCCAGTAAACCCCGTTGTTTGCATTAAAATGCTACTAAGTTTGGTCACATCTCCGTTTGTTTTACAAAGACTAACATTCTTACAGGTTTATCTTAAGTAAATTGCAAATTGAAGGGGGAGTTAATTTTTAAGTGTATTAAATTTGGCATAAAATAAATGAAACGTTAGAATCTAACACTCAATGTATGGTTTTATAAAATATACCAGTTTCAGAAAAAGGTACAACTGAGCCTTATTTTTTGGATGCACACTCAATTATGTCTGTTACTCGAATGAAACGTTCGAGTATATGGTGTTTGATATACAAATAACAATTGCCATACTGGCTGATCCACAATCAATTATCCCTTGACAGACACCTCTATAAGATGGATTCCTCCCTTAACCAGACACCAAGAGTAAGCCCCTGCAGCTATTTAGTCATAATTCTTTTTTTATGGTTTGACTTTCTAAGACACACGCCTTGGTAAGATGAATATTTAGTGCTGGTCCCAGCAGTTTCCATTTAAGAGAGTTCACTGAATACACAAATTTGCAAATTCAGTGATATAAAGCCCTTGAAATGTTTAACAAGCAGATTTAAAACTCACCAGATACATTTATGAGACACAGTACATGTAAAGAATAGTAAATAGGTACTCCCCCACTTGACAATAATTATTAAAAACAGAAAAAGGTAAAAGTACTCATGATTGCATCCTCAATGTCCAACAATAACGAAACATTTACTTTGACCAGTCATTGATCATGTATAGTTTAAACACACCATATGAAAAAGCAATGCTCACTAATGGACAATCAGTAAATCTTTACCTGTATCACCAATGCCAATTATGTTTGAGTGGGTTCCCCAGTCTCTCAAAAATGTTCCAGAATTTTTCAGATTAGTGTAGTGCTAACAAAAAATAGAATATTATGGATAATATTATTGTATTAATAATGTTATTACATATTATTATTAGCAACTAATAACTAAGTATGTTATTGTGTAATGTAAGTAGCACCTTTGTTATTGAGTATTATTATTATCCTTATTATTATTATTGATATTATTACATACGTCATTAATTGGACAATCAAAGAAAACCAAAACGTAGCAGTTTTTGGTGTGTTCCCTGCAGATACAGAGAAACAACATTCATACTCAAGATGATTTACCTATGAAACTCCAAGAATTTCTTCATGTTATATATCCCAGAAGCGCTCAGGCATTACTCTGAATGCCAGGACTTCAGCATGGGTGAACCAGAAAGGATACACAACACTTTCCTAAATCAACCTGTGAATGTCAAAGAAACTAAGTAAACTATGTTATATATCCCAAAAGTGCTCAGGCATTACACTAAATGCCAGGACTTCAGCCTGGGTGAACCAGAAAGGATAGACAAAACAGCCCTATATTGACTATCAATGAAAAGCTAAGTATGTTATATATCCCAGAAGCACTCAGGCATTACATTAAATGCCAGGACTTCAACCTGGGTGAAACAGAAAGGATATACAACACTTCCCTATATTGACCATTTAATGAAAAGCTAAGTATGTTATATATCCCAGAAGCGCTTAGGCATTACACTTAAATGCCATGACTTCAACCTGGGTGAACCAGAAAGGATATACAACACTTCCGTATATTGACCATTTAATGAAAAGCTAAGTATGTTATATACCCCAGAAGCGCTCACGCATTACACTTAAATGCCAGGACTTCAACCTGGGTGACCGAGAAAAGAAATACAACACTTCCCTATATTGACCATTTAATGAAAAGCTAAGTATGTTATATATCCCAGAAGCGCTCACGCATTACACTTAAATGCCAGGACTTCAACCTGGGTGAACCAGAAAAGATATACAACACTTCCCTATATTGACCATTTAATGAAAAGCTAGGTATGTTATATATCCCAGAAGCGCTCAGGCATTACACTTAAATACCAGGACCTCAACCTGGGTGAACCAGAAAGGATATACAACACTTCCGTATATTGACCTTTTAATAAAAAGCTAAGTATGTTATATATCCCAGAAGTGCTCAGGTATTACACTTAAATGCCAGGACTTCAACCTGGGTGAACCAGAAAGGATATACAACACTTCCCTATATTGACCATTTAATGAAAAGCTAAGTATGTTATATATCCCAGAGGCACTCAGGCATTACACTTTAATGCCAGGACTTCAACCTGGGTGAACCAGAAAGGATATACAACACTTCCCTATATTGACCATTTAATAAAAAGCTAAGTATGTTATATATCCCAGAAGCGCTCAGGCATTACACTTAAATGCCAGGACTTCAACCTGGGTGAACCAGAAAGGATAAAAAACACTTCCCTATATTAACCATCAATGAAAAGCTAAGTATGTTATCTATCCCAAAAGAGCTCAGGCATTACACTGAATGCCGGGACTTCAGCCAGGTGAACCAGAAAGGTTAAACAACATTTCCCTATATTAAGATATGAAATATGATATAGAATAATTAAAAAGTGATTAGGCAACACTAAACAGAAGAATATTATTACAGGATTAAACTTCAAGAAAATGGATTTCTGTAAAATTAAACAATGTTGACTGTGTTATACTACAATTGGTGCACACGATTCAATGTAATAATTCAAATGTTATACTGCTAGCTACCCAATATTTATACTTAAGTCTTCTGTAACAGGTGGTCTTTTCAAGCACTTGACTGTACCTGAACCATTTCCTCACAAAATGTAACTTGGTTCAACAGATATGTCTCAGCAACCTCTTTGCTCTAAAAAAAAAACTTGAGATTTTGTAATGGCAGTGAGCGCATCACAATCACATCAATGTTCTCCAAAAACCTGCGTTCTGTTGACCCTGAGAAGTAAACATAGTTGTGAATTAACAATAGTGAAATTGCTTTTAGTGACCAAAGTTATTGATTGAGGATTGGAATAACAGCCAGTCGGACAAAAATATAGAATAAAAAGGGCCATGATTGGAAAAAACCGCTGAAACTTTGACAGAATAGCTACTGATCCCTCGCTGTAATTCAATAATCTAGTGATCTTCTGTTAGATCCTTATCCAAAGAATAACAAATAAAGAACTGTGCACCTGAAAATGATACTACTTGAATGTTGTGCCTCTCAATAGCACTTTCTTGCCCTGGTTTGGTCTTTACCACAATTCTCTCCCTCTCTTTCATACTGTCTGGTCCATAGTCAGACAAAACAGCATTGCAGTCCTTAAGGCTTCCACAGTCATGGGCAAACATGCCAAGCGAAACTAGCAACTGTTCAGTATTCCTCAGCTCACAATGCAGAGCACATAGATTAACATTAGATAGCTCCTCTTCAAGGAGAAAGAGCAAGTCGTCTCTTAGCCCTTTCCATCTGAAATAATCAGAAGAAAAACAGCAAATTTAGTTTCCACCTTTATAATCCAAACATACCATATTTCTGCTAGTAACTATCCACCAAACTGAGAATTAAACACATGTGAGAACTATCAACCAAAGTGAGAATTAAACACATGTATTTCAATAGAAAGTGAAGTAGTACACTGCAAGCTGGACTTTTTTATGCATGTTAATACAGAAATGCAGAGTTGTACCTACCCCCCAATATTTGCTTTGCTCTTTGGGAAACACTCAGCACAGGCTTCCCCACGAGGAACATCAGGACAGGCACATTCCTACAAATAAAGTGCACTATATTCTATAACTTAATATTGAGTTAACTGAGCTTAAGTCAGATAACATTCGCTACTATTTGTAGATATATAATCACTCAGTTCACCACAGATATGTTTATTTTTATAGACAAATTTCTGCCTTTCTATAATTTCAACACAAAGAAAGCTCCCACTAATTGATTACAAATAAATTGCATCACAAATACTGGTTACCTGAATGTGTTCTGTGTTTTTGTAGAATTCTGCTATGATGCATATCATTTAAATAGCAATTGCAGGCTATATAACCTACCCTAATAACTTTGCAGAATACACAGCACTCTGTGTCCAATCCTCGCTTGCAAAGTTCATCAATATATTTGTCGGCATCACCACCTTTTCGCTTGAGTAGCATTATTAGCGCTTTGTAATCAAGAGTAACAGTCTCAAAAAAGGCCAGAAGATAACATCAAATTCAAGTTAATAGCTATACCACAGATCTCAAATGGTAGACTTGATGTTGAACACTACTTTCCTTTATATTTTATAACACTGCCAAGCATAAAATAGATTCAATAAGACTACAACATGACTAAATAGACATGTAACATAGAAACATTGCAAAGAAATAAAATAAGATAAAAAAAAAAATAAAGAGTCAAGATTAATTGGCAGACAAAAGTAATAACCTGTAAATTTAACTTTAAGCATCTTCCATCAACCACTATTCCTGTTTTCTTCATGGCATCCTTCTGGCAATTTATATCCTTTATGAGGGCCTCCACATTTTCCCTGCAGAACAAAAAAATGTGACATTGTAAAATTTCTAAAAACTAGTTGCAACTTACTAGTTTTCCTTGTCTTCTAGGCATGAGATGACTTGCTCGAAAATTAATTTCAACAGTTACATGGGGCTGGCTTCTACATACAAATGTTCCATGTAGAGTTTTAATAAGATATATGTTAACTGGCTTAAAATTCATGATTCTAACCTGTTTTCCTTACAGTTTGGAATTGCTATAGGGTACACACTTTTTTTTTTGGTGTCTACCTGTAAAGGCAAGGATGCACATGAATATTCAGATCTGTACTCGATCAAAAGAGATGTAGTCATCAGGTGACTACTATAAAAGGAAACAATCACTAACTGACATATTGTAGTGTTGGATGTCTTGATGTACTCTATTAATCAGTCAGCTTTGCAAACAGGAAATAAAATTCTCACAGAACCTCAAATATACATAAGAAAGTAACTAACCTATGCAAACCTTAATGCATTAAGAAAAATAATTGTCAAACCTACCATAAAATGGTCTCCCATCTAGCTTAAAATTAATATCAAGAGTGTCCTTGTCAGGGTTATGCAATCAAGCCTCTCTAGCAGCCCAAGCCACTGCTGCTGAAAGGTTCACCTGGAAGCCATGTGGTGCTCCATCTGGTAAGGGATTGATGCCCATAGCTTTTTTTATCACAACAAAAATCATCTGATGCAATGCCTTTATTTGATTCTTATTCAAAAGGATTGGGATGTCAGTTTTAACCTACAGAGATAAGTAGAGAAAAACATGCTTATTAAATAGGATGCTGTCATTGATCCAGCTACTGTAACAATATGCTACTATGTGGTAGAGCTAATTACCATAAAATCCCATATTTAAAGCTCCCTTGGTTTTAAGCCCCTCCCAGATAAAAGCCCATCAATTTGCTAACAAAGATATTCTTGTAGATATAAGAACCCCATTTATAAGCCCATCTAATGTACAAGTGCAAATTCCTTTTGTGTTTCATTACTTTGAATTAGAACTATGAAATTGTTCCAAAAATTGAAATATAAATATGAACTTTGTTATTGTTACCGAGGTCTGTTCCATTCCAGTTGTTCCAGTTGCATAAGTGTTTCATAGATGTTTTTGAAATATATTCACAGCACCATTTATTGTGAAGCACAATAATTATAATGTATTATAAGTGTAATTCTAAATGTGATGGCATATTAGCTTAATTCAATTCTCGGATACATTATACCTCATTGTTCTGAAACATTTTTTCAATTCCTCGTATATGCCCCCCCCCCTCTGATATTACCCCTTTCCCCTGTTTATATGCCCATTCAAAACACCTTATGAAGTTACTTAAGCCGAGGGCTTGAACATGGAATTTTACAGTATGACACCCATCTTTTTATATTGGGGACGGGGGGGGGGGGGGGGGGGCAGCAAAACAATATGATTCAACCATATCCTTTTTTATCATCTGATATAAAACCAGCTGCTGCAATTATTATCAAAAGTCAGTAGAAAAACATTAATGGAATAAATTATAAGACTGTCAAGACCCTATCAAGGAAACAAACAGGAAATTTCTATTAAAGTAGCCATAAAATGTAATCATAGAAGTCTTATGTGCTGCAAAATCAAACTCAGCCAAAGACTTACAAAATTGCATGAGCTGGTAGGCTCAAGTACTTATCTATTCCAAATTGCACGAGAAAAATCATGTGATTACGTATCAACAATATACATGAAAAACTACGAGGTAGCTTATAATAATTATGCAGAAGAAAAGCGTCCGCATAACATACAAAAATAATTTATTTAAACCCTGCAAGTGACATTGTACGTTCGGTCCAAACAACCGCACACGATCAAACAAAAATAAGATAAAATGAAATTTTCACATCTTCGAGGCGCAAATAAGTTCAAATTCCGGCCAAACAGTTGCAGGAATTGTTCAGTGAGTTAGCTAATTCTGTGAGTTTTTTGATTATTGACCGATCAAGATGTTTGGTTTGTTACTTTCTATGCACTAATTAAATTAAGCCTCTTCTGAACTAAATTACATGAAAACTACATTAATCTTAGACGATCAGAGCTGAGTAATTTTTTTCATGTACATTATTAAGAAATTTAACGGTATAAGGTAGTTTTCCAGCCAAGCAGAAATGAGTTCCGATACACCACATAACCAACATTCACAACAAAACATAAGACAGCAAATACACTTTTTCCAATCTTACTAAAATATAAACGTTGTGACTTACGTTGGTTCGTCCTAGCTTGGAAATGCTAAGTAACGTTTGCCTTGCTTCGTCCGGAATCCTCGATTGTAGTTTGAAATACAGCAAGGTCCAGTCTGGTACTCTGAGGGATTGGAAAAACTGAGGGCTACTGTCCCCCAACATTGTTTCCAACGCTTGGAGTGGGCTGCTGCTGTTACTTCTAATTTTCTTGGCGATGTCGCTGAGCATTCGCCCCATCTCAGGACTGTGGACCTGACCTGCGATTACATCGGTGAGATTGACCTGAAATCTGTCGCAAACATCGCTGATCGTTGTCCACACATCCTCGACGACTTTCTCCTCCTTCTCCTGAATTTTGTTTAACTGTGATGTTTGTCTTTCGTGGCTGATTTTTTTTAATTCTTCTGATAGGGATACTAGCTGACTCCGCGCTTGATCGAGGTCGGCTTTTAGTCGATTGTTTTCAATTTCGATGGCTGCGGAAGCATCACGAGCAGCTTTCAGCTCCTCGCGAGAGGGTTCTGTCCTCGTGTACCGGTTCACAAGAGCCAATACAAAAGACCAAACAATACACAATAGTTAACCGAGAACTCCTAAACAAAGAAAGAACAATGGTAATTCCCTTGTGAACCGGTACACCAGGACAGAACCCGCGAGAGTCATCGCTTGGTAGAGTTGCAGAAGTCTCCGTTCCCATTTTTAGCGAATTTATTTTCTCGATCAACCAACGGTGTTTCGCCACTTCTCCTTCTTTGAATTTCTGTCGGAGGATGGCAGAAACAACTCCAAATAGAGAGGCGATGGCCACTTCATTGTTGTGAACATATCGGCCATCCAAGCTCCCGCCATTTTTCAAATCCGAAAGCTGGACCATGCAAAACTCGCTTCGAAAATGTGCCACTAACGGGCTACTTGAGAAAAAATTCCTCACTCTCATGCCACATATCTTGAAATTTAAAACAAACGATTGCTTTGCCTCATCTGTAGAGGGAGAGTGCAACAATTCAACCCTTTGAAGTTCGAAGGAATCCATAACTGCACTCTACCGCGGGAAACTAAACTTTCCCGCTTTTGCCTACGCATATCATATGAAATCCAATCTCCAAATGTCGATGGGCCGATCCAGCCCCTAAAAAAGAACAGGCTTCATCGTGCCCAGCAGGAGTAGAGATATTGTACAAAATCAAGATTACTGTGAGCGATTACAAAAACAACACTTAGCCGGTTTATGACGTCACTCCATAGCAACCAGCCTTTTCGAATATTTGAACTTCCGTTTACTTGTGGCTCGTGATGCCTTGCTAGCAAATACAGTTCGGATATAAATATGTGAATGTCATTGTCATTCTATTAGCTAGGCTGTACGCCGACTATAAGGTAAGCTTTGATATTGCTTGCGATGTAACTTTCCACTTTAATAAGCCGTAGCAAGGAGTTCCAGAGAAGACGTATCACTTGTTACCCTTGTTACCCTAGTTGGTTTATCATTGATAACCGTGTAGTCAAAGTGAGATAACAAATCCTGTAATTTTTGGCCAGAAGTGGAGGAAATTGAACCGTCGGTTAGACAAGTACAATCGCAGTTTAAGTCGCCGATGATAACTACATTCCGGTGTTTAATCCAGAGTTTCTCGAGTATGACCTGAAATCTATCAAATAATAGAGAATCTGTAGGTGGTCTATAAACAGTTCCCACGATGAAACCGGACGAGTTTACCAGAATCTTAAGCCATATAGCCTCAGTGTCCTTCGATTCCAAGGAGCTTAGCCTTGTTGAGCATATATGTTTGGCGATGTAGAAAAAACATCACCACCGATGGTGTTAGCATCTCTGTCCCTTCGGATAATCTTGTAGTTATCAATCTCGAGTTGTCGATTGTAAATTTTCCGATCCAAGTGAGTTACAGTAATCGCAAGAATTTCAAAACGGCATAGAAAATTAGAATATACAGCGCTCTGTTTCAATTTGAGTTTAAATTTCATTTTAGCAATAGACTGCACTTCCCGTCAGTTTAGCGGCAAAATAACTTGCGCAGGATGTTGGGAGAACACGAGAAAAGTTTGTAAATCACTCGTCATTCGGCTCGCGTTTATTTCTTGAGTGGAGGCTGTAAATCTCTCATTTTCCTCTTGTTTTTCTCCTGTTTCCATTTTTGTGCGCTGCATTATAACCCGTGCCAGACGGTAACACTTCTGGTTACCTCCACCCCCCCTTATGCGTGAAGCATTGTGGGATGTAAATCAGACGAACACTTGAAGTAGCGTCTTGCGGAAATTCAGGGACATATTGATTATCAGGGTATCCAAGTCAACTGTTTAGGCTTGCTGGAAAAATATAGTTCGGATATAACTCTGTGAACGTCATTGTGATTCCTTTAAACTGTACGCCGACTATAAGGTAAGCTTTAGGTGCATCATGAATTTGCTTGCGATGTAGCTTCCTACTTTACAAAGCTGTTCGTAACAAGGAGTTCCGTCCAAATTATGTAGCATTTCAGTTGAAAGTTAAAAACAGACACCGCATTTATTTACGTTTAGGACTGTAAACTGCATCTTAATATGAAGAAAAAATGCCTTGAATGCGGCAACTGACGTTTTCCTGGGTGCCTTATTTCAAGTTTAAGGTGTCATTTACGTGCATGAAAACTCTCGTCTTCGCGATCGGGTTAATAAGTCTTGTTTAGACCTCTTTTTGGTTGTGTAATCGTCTCTTACCAGCGATAGCAGCGTTCATTTAAACTCCATCTTCGTTTTAAACTTGGGTGAGATGCATAATCCATCGAATAAGCAAAATATCATCGAGGGAAAGTACGCTACTAATTTATTTTCATCGACTCTTATCTCAGTTGGGAGGAATGAACTGCTTGTAATTTAGCAAGAACTTGGTGCCCGGCCATGATTTCCAGCCTCAAGTACAACTGATTGTCGAAAGCGCAGTCTTACTTCTTTGTATATTTAAATTACCACCCAACTTGTCTTGGTGCCAGAGAAACTAGAATCGAATTCTGTGACTTAGGAGTGTATTCATTTCCACCAACGTTGAATGCATGCGATGGAACCTAACAAAATTAAACGCAGCGTTTTTTCCCTTGCTCATGCCGTACCGGGAAACAACTTTTAGTTTAGCCTTTTTGCCTATCAGGTCGTCCCCCAGAATAGTTTCTTATAATCACAATAATATTAGTCGATGCTAGCGACGTGACAGAAGCTCAAATACGCAATTCATGTTTAACACCGGATCACAGTAATTCTAATCAATGCAAGCGACACGACAGAAGCTCAAACGTTACCGCCTCCTTCACCTTCTTCGCTAACAAAATTCAAACAGTCCCGAGTAATCGTGGAAGATGGTGTATTTTCAGAGATGATAGCGATTGAGCTAGATGAGAAAGAAAGGATAGCTGGATAAATATCTATCGATTCTATTGTATTAAAAAGATTCCATCGAAATCTTTCAATTCCACTAAATGAATATTTTATGATCTTATTTCCATAAATGATTGTTAAAAGGAACATTTCGTTAAGGATACCTTACCCCACTATTCCATGTTGTTTTTGGAGATAGCTGTTCTTAAAGGTATTAGGAACTTTATTTCATAGTACTTCATAAAGTCTCTTGCAATTTATTCCTTTCATGTTAACTAGAGCAAATGTTTAGCGTCCTCAGTTCATTGAACTAAATACTTAATTTATGTCTCGCATTTGATCAATGCAAGAGACGCCACAGATGCTCAGTTCGAAATGTTACCATCTCCTTCACCTTTTTCCCTTACGAAATTTAGAATGTTCTAAGTAACCATGGAAGCTGGTGTATTTTCAGAGATGATAGCGACTGAGCCAGATGAGATAGAAATGATAGTTGGATAAATATCTATTGATATCATTGTCTTGCCAAACTTCTTTCAAAATCTTTCGAATACGCTGGATGAAAATTTTGCGATCTTTATACCTCTGTAAAAGAGAAGCATTCCTTCAAAAGTACTTTACCCCACTATTCTTTATTGTTCTCTGAGATTACTGTAAATAACGGTATTAGGAAACTTTATTTCATAGTATTTCATATAGTCTCGCGTGATGTTTGCCTTCCATGTTCACTATGGAGCAGATCTTTAGCGCCCTCGGTTTATGAAACTGAAAACATAATTAAGTTTCCTCTGCTGACCTTATGTTTTATGAAAAGAAATGCATTCTATCTGATTAACCCTTCTGTTATGAATACTTATTGCAGTAATCATGAGTTATATCTGATCAAAACACGAAATGTGCACAACTGTCTGCCTGGAGTTTTGAGTCAGATTTTAGAGCTCCCCGCGGCGCGCTAAAAGCAATTTTTTTCACTGAATTATTTGACTCGCACGACGGACGTCGCCGAAAAGAAGGGACTGTTCGCAGTCTAAAGAAATGAGAACTGAAGTGATCTCCAAATTGATGTCCTTCAGCCAAATTACAATACATGCATTGAGTTTAGCCCAAGGCGAAAAACAAGCTGAATTGCGAAGAAACTGGATTTTTATCCAGACAAAACAATTGTCGTTGTCAACCAATAACTAAATATTACGCACCGCTAACTTAAATGCTCTCGAAGAGTGTAGACATCTTTATTTTTTATTTTTTTATACAGGATAGCCCCTTCAGTGTAGTAAACACTGGTATCAACGGGGGTCCTGTTACTCACCCATCCCACCCCAGGGGAGGACATCCATCACACAGTAATCTCGTGCGTGGGAAATTAACGTCTCCTGCCTCTAGCCCTGCAGGAGAAGGGACCTCCATTTATTCGTCCCTATCCGAGAAGACTAGAATATCTAACC
The DNA here is from genome assembly GCF_964205215.1 of Stylophora pistillata. NCBI lineage: Eukaryota > Metazoa > Cnidaria > Anthozoa > Scleractinia > Pocilloporidae > Stylophora > Stylophora pistillata. The sequence goes on from NC_142522.1 coordinate 27,030,342, forward strand.
ATTTCTTGATGTTATAGAAGGGTAGCATATTCTTCTCAATTATTTTTTAAGACCTTGAGTGTTGGTCCGGCCGGGGCTCGAACCCTCGACCTCCCGCAAAACAGTCCAGCGCTCTATCCATTGAGCTAACCGAGAGGCTTGAGTTGATTGAAAAAAAAAAACCTTTGTCTCGCGTTTTAAGAAGCCAAGACATCATTCACTGTCATCTTTAAACTACAAGTTTAAGCGCATGTTTCTCTGATTGCTTATCCCATATTCTTAAGTAATCTTTTAGTTCAAAATCATTATGCATGATGTTTGTTGGCAGTTGCTATGGAGACCCAAAGGAACTTTTTTATGCTAAAATTATGCTACCACTCTTTTCGAATTTTGCTATCTTGAAAATGATACCTGGCGTACATGCAGTAGTGTTTATCTGGTTCTTTCTGGAGCATCACTTTATTTTCATCGTCGTAAGTTAGCAAGAACTTGGTGCCATAATTTCCACCCGCTTCAACAATAACAATAACAATATTTGTTTATTTCCACCATTTGCAGATCTCTCTGAATTATTGGTAGGGTCAGACACTACACAAACAAACATACAGATATACGTGTATTTATGTAAGTATACGTGTAATTATATAAATATAAAGATATAGATATAGTATAGTAACAATTGAAGTACAACTGATTGTCGAAAGCTCAAAGTCTTAGTTCTTTGTATATTTAAATTACTACCCAACTTGTTTTCGTGCCAGAGAATCTAGAATCGGATTCTGTGACCCACAAACGTTAATGCATGCGATGGAACCTGACAACATTACTCCGCAGGTTTCTTTCCCTTGCTCTTGCCGTACCGGGAAACAACTTTTAGCGTTTTTGCATACCAGGTCTTTCACCTGAGTAGTTTCTTATGATCACAGTAATACTAGTCCACGTCATCATGAGTTATATCTGATTAAAACACGACCTGTTCACAACTGTTCGCCAGGAGTTTGGAGTCAAGTTTTTTTAATCACCCTTCCGTTGTAATCTTGCTACTCTTCGCGATGTTCTCAGTGCTACTTTTCGAGCGCCTTACTCATGGAGCTCCTGCGCCGCATCGGCGTCACTGCAAGAGTTCCCCGCCGCGCGCTGACAGAAATTTTTTTATTCACCGAGGGACTGCTCGTAGTCCATGGAAAGAAAGTTTTTCTTTCTACAGACTTCTTTCATGTTTTTCTTCTGCTAGAGCAACCAGGGGCGCAACAGAAATCGTTTTTCCCATGTTTGTGTGCTGTAACCCGAGCCAGATGAAAACACTTCTGGTTACCCCCAAATGCGTAAAGCATTCTGAGATGCTTAGAAAAGAATAGACTGAGAATTACAAGTTAGGCAGACACTTGAAGGAATACCTTGCTGAAACTTTCGGAACACATTGATTATCAGGGTACCTGAGTCAACTGTGTAGGCTTGCTAGCAAATACAGTTCGGATATAAATCTGTGAATGTCATTGTCATTCTATTAGCTAGGCTGTACCCCGACTATAAGGTAGGCTTTGATATTGCTTGCGATGTAACTTTCCACTTTAATAAGCCGTAACAAGGAGTTCCATCCAAACTGTGTAGTATTTCAATTGAAAGTGAAACAGACACCGTATTGATTTACATTTAGGACTGTAAACTACATGAAGAAAAACTGTTTTGAACGCGGCAGCTGACCTTTTCCTGGGTGCCTTGTTTCAATTTTAAGGTATCATTTCTGTGCATGATAGTCTCCCTCGCAGCCGTTTTTAGACTCGTCACGCAACACTCCTCCCTCTTGTAGAGAGGACCGTTGCGTGACGAGACTAAAAACGGCTGCGAGGGAGACTATGTGCAAGAAGACTCTCGTTTCTTCCATCAGCTTAGTAAGTCTTTTTTAGACCTCTTCTTGGTTGTGTAATCGTTTATTCCCGGCTATGGCAAAGTTTATTTAAACCGCCTTATTTTCAAACTTGGTTAAGATGCGTAATCCGTCGAAGGAAGAGAAAATTATCAAGCGAAAGTACGCTACCGATACCCATTTGGCGTCTCCTATCTTATTTGAGAGGGATGAACTGTTCGTAACTTAGCGAGAACTTGGTGCCATGATTTCCAGCCTCAAGTACAACTGACTGTCGAAAGCTCAAAGTCTTAGCTCTTTGTATATTTGAACTACGACCCAACTTGTCTCTGTACCAAAGAAACTAAAATCGGATTCTGTGACTTAGGAGTGTGTTAATTCCCACCAACGCAGGTTTCTTTCCCTTGCTCATGCCGTACAGGGAAACAGCTTTCAGCGCTTTTACATATCAGGTCTTTCACCTGACTAGTTTCTCATGATCACAGTAATACTAGTCGTCTCGAGCGACGCGACAGCAGCTCAATTCGAAACGTTGACGCTTCCTTCACGTTCCCTTACAAAAGTTAGACTTTCTTGAGTAATCGTGAAGGATGATGTATTTTCAACCATGATAACAACTGAGCCAGATGAGATACAAAGGATAGTTGGATAAATATCTATTGATATCATTGTACTGGAAAGATTCCATCGAGATATTTCAGTTCCATTGAATGAATATTTTTTAATGTAGAAAGCAACATTCCGTTAAGAATACCTTAACCCACTCAGTTCCATATTGTTTTTTTTTTGAGATAGCTGTTCTCAGAGGTATCAGGAAACTATTTCGTAGTATTTCATTAAGTCTCCTGCGTTGTTTTCCTTCCATGTTAACTGGAGCATTCTTCAACTCATTTAACTAAATACGTTATTTATGTATAACACCTGATCACAGTAATTTTAATCAATGCAAGCGAGGTGATAACCTGCTGACAGAGGCGTTTATTTGTTAACTTCCCCTACGGTCCAAGTAAAAATAAAGTCCTCTGCGCTCGGCCTATTAAATCTTCTTCGAGCTTGCGCCTGGGAATTATCCAAGTTTGTGGATAATCTGATTCGCAAAAACCGGTCAGAACCTGTGTTAAACACGTCTTTATGCGCACGCATCCTATTTAGCTATATAGCAAGACCAAGTGTGAGCCCACAATCACGGTTATGGCGTCTTTCAATGTTCTTCGGGAAAGTATTGTCAGTGTTTCGAAGAGGTTTTTACCTTCAAGCTACGACTTAACCTCATAGCAATTTAGAGCCGTCGAAAGTTTCATATCTGGTCGAGATACATTCGTTTCTTTACCTACTGGCAACGGTAAATCGTTGATTTATTAGCTACTTGTTCCTTTGGTGAACTACCTTCGCACCGAACATGGCTGTTGAAAGTTGGCCGAGTACTACTGGGAACTAATTTGTTTCTAAGCAACAGGCCGCGCATGCTCGAAGAAGATTTAACATACCGAGCGCAGAGGACTTTATTTTTGCGTGGACCGTCGGGGAAGTTAACAAATAAACGCCTCTGCCAGCAGGGTAGCGAGGTGACAGAAGCTCAATTCGAAACGTTGCCGCCTCCTTCACCTTATTCCCTCACAAAATTTAGACTGTCCCAAGTAACCGCGGAAGATGGTGTATTTTCAGACATGATACCCACTGAGCCAAAGGAGCTATAATGGATAGTTGGATAAATATCTATTGATTTCATGGTTTTGGCAAGATTCTTTCGAAATCTTTCGACTACAACGAATGACAATTTTACGATCTTTCCACCTCTGTAAAAGATCAACATTCCGTCAAAAGTACTTTACCACAATATTCTCTATTCTTCTTTGAGATTGCTGTTTCTATTTTGGGTTTGAGGTCGTTCATCCTGTACGTAAATGAGTAAGGTTGATACATACAAACCATTCATCAAATTATAGAAATCTTACACGTGAACGATAAGCATCAAAATGTAGGCTACAGATATGGTAAAATAATTTTATACACAGCATAGCTATCACTTTTCGAACCTCACAACAACTGTCCAAAAAAGAAGAGAGCACAGTATTGGCAGAATCTCCACTATCCTTCTCACACTACGTGGCACTAAGAGTAAATGGCTAATTTAAGATTGTTTTTAAATTGCAAATCAGAGTGGAGTAAGGCCAAAATTATAATATTTGCGATGGACTTGGTAAACATATGGGAATATATAGGAATATTGATGAGTAATTCAAAACTAAAATTATAATATGAAGTTAATCTGACAGCGGCAAATTAGCTGAATTGAAAATAACATAACTGTGTTTGGTGCGCAAGTTCGAGACAGTCCATTACCTGGGTGTCTCAGTTATTTCAAGTATGTGAATCGGTGACGACTCTCGCTTTTGCGATCGGGTTAATTAGCCGCCTCGATTAACTTGAGTTCTGTTCATACCTCTTCTTGGCTGTTTCGTTAGTGCTAAACTTGATTCACAGACTCAATCCATCGAATGAGCGAAATATTCTATCGAGCGAAAGTACTCTACTGATTTCAATTTTTCATCGTCTCTTTTCTCGGTTGAATAAAGGCTGATAGTTTCGAAAGAAACTGTTTGGGGCTGCGTCGGTGGGAGTAACGAAATAATTTGGATATATCAACAAAGTTGAAGTGGTAAATTGGCCACCGTAACGATTACAAAAGCTGACGTTTCGAGCGTTAGCCCTTCGTCGGAGCGAATAGAGGAATTGTGGGTTGTGTGTGCTTTTAAAGGCAGAGAATGGAGCTACGTTATTGGTGGGAACATGGCAACGTGGGAACATGCTACGTTTCGAGCGCCTCACTTATGGAGCTTCTGCGCCGCATCGGCTTCACTGCAAGAGTTCCCCGCGGCGCGCTAAGAGCCATTTTTTTCACTAAGGCACCACTCGTAGTCTATAGAAAGAAGGACAAAATTAATTATCTCTAAATTCATGTCCTTCAGCCAAATTACAATACAAACACTGAGTTAAACTCAGGGCGAAAAACAAGCTGAATTGAGAAGAAACTGGATTTTTATCTAAAGGAAATATTTGCTTGCAAATAGAATTTTTATGCTTCTTCTACCCGTTGTGTACTTTTTATTTCCTTTGGGGGCCTGGGACTTGGGGTGGCATTTATTTGGATTATACCCAATACCCTTTAGGATACTTGTGCTTGCCAAGTGACCAGGCTCCCATGTGAGCGTCATTCCGTTCCATCTTGATGGTGGTTGAAGACGTGGCTTTTCATCGTGGGTTTTCATCGTGGTTTTTCATCGTGGTTTTTCATTCGAGGTGAGTTTTATTAATTTTATCCCTTAAAACAGTTTCCTCTTTGACGATTTGTCTTTAGAAGTCCCGAGCTTTCTGTGGTTTGGTCTATTTCTTACAGTTTGCTTGCACATGTGCTTGGTCGAATTCACAGCTTTCTTCGTTTCGACTTTCTTTCTTTGGTTTTATGGCTAGCTCACCTCCCACAGTTCTTATTTTAGGCCATTCGTTTGTTCGAAGGCTGAGTTCAGACCTTCGATCCAATTTTGATGCCCGTGCTGCCGAGCATTTTAATCTTTTGGGCGACGCCGTGATTCACTTGCATGGCGTGGGCGGTCGTACTGTGAAGAAACTTCGCCTTTACGACCTTGGTGTTGTTTCTGCCCTAAAACCCGACGTCATCATTCTTGAAATAGGCACTAATGATCTTGGTGCTAACCGTCCCGAGGTCGTCGGTTCAGGGATCGATGATTTGGTTCAATTGCTGCTCCAATCGTACTCTGTACGAGTCATCGGTATTTGCGAGGTGATACCTCGTGTTCGAGCGCCGTTCTTCAACACGGCGGCAACGATCCTCAACCAATATCTCACCGATGTTCTAGAGCCTTGTCCCAACGTTTTTTAACCTACCAATCGATGCACGGATCCCAGCTAAGATTCGGAGCCGAATTATTCAAAATGAATTTGTTGATTTTGGCTCCCTTCTTGTTCATCCAGCTTTTGAGGACAAATTTCGCATCACACTCCAACCCTCCCAGGAAGGCTCTTCCCCATCGTTAGCTCTTGAGCCAGCAAACAAAGCTAAACGTATTACGTCAATAGATGTTTGGCTCCAAGCTTTTCATGTTTTTGTGGGTATTTTTACTGCACAGTATCCCCATGAGGCTCCCGGGCTCAGGAAGTATGGGGCTACTATTCAAGATCTGGCTGCTAGGGGGCATAATTGGCGTTATTATGATGAAAACTTCCGTTTTTTGCGCCAGTCTGAGGCCACCTCTCTTCCCTGGGGCTCTGTACATTGGGAATTGTGGTTGAAGTCTCAGACTAATGCCAGAAAATCCATTCCAGCAACCAGCCTTGCTAAGAACTTTGATATCCCTCGGGGTTATTGTTTCAAGTTTCATAAAGGGGGTTATTGCTCAGGATGCTCCTTTAAGCACTCATGTGCTAAATGTGATGGTCCACATCGGGCTATAAATTGTAATTTTCGTGCCTTTAGCAAAGGACACGCTTCCAAATTGTCCAAGCAACGCAGCCATAACACCCCTAGCAGCCGGATCACTCCCCAACCTACTTCCTCGGGAGCTTCCAACACCTGTCCACAGTGATCGTTTGCAATTTTTTCTTTCTGGGTATGTCCCTTCCGTAGTAGAGCTTTTATCCAATGGTTTTAATTATGGCTTTCCCTTGTACTATGAAGGACCGCGAGACTCTACATGTGCTAAAAACCTACTTTCTGCAATCCAATATCCTGAGGCAGTTGATGCCAAACTAGATAAAGAAATTGCCGCTCATCGCATTGCAGGCCCTTATTCCTCTCCACCTTTTCCCCATTTTCGTATATCTCCACTGGGTTTGGTTCCTAAAATGACAGAGGGTGAATTCCGTATGATTCACCACCTTTCTTTCCCTCAAGGTTCATCATTGAATGATGGCATTTCTTCAGAATTTACTAGCGTATCCTATGCTACGGTGGAAGATGCCATTCATATCATTAGAACTGTTGGCCACGGCTGTTTTATGGCCAAAACAGATATTAAGAATGCTTTTCGAATCATTCCTATTCAACCCCAAGATTACAACCTTTTGGGGATTTATTGGCGAGGATTTTATTATTATGACCGCTGTATGCCGATGGGGTGTTCAAGCTCTTGCAAAACATTTGAAATTTTTTCTTCTGCCATAGAATGGATTGCCCAAAAGAAATTGCATATCGATCACATTTTGCACCTGCTGGATGATTTTCTCATTGTCTCCCCCTCTCCTGATTTGTGTAAACAACAACTTGATTTATTCTTAATGCTCTGCCAATATCTGGGCATCCCTATGGCGCCGGAAAAAACAATTGGCCCTTCATCAACAATTTCATTCGCAGGTATTGAATTAGACTCGGTCCTTATGGAGGCTCGGCTGCCTCCTGATAAGCTAGTAAAATGTCAGGACCTAATTTCCGGTTTTCTCAGGCGTCGCAAGGTTACCTTACAAGAGATACAGTCGTTGACAGGTTTATTGAACTTTGCCTGTACAGTAGTTGTTCCTGGTCGTGCATTTCTGCGTCGTCTTATTGATTTGACAATCGGTCTTCGGCGTCCTCATTTCCTTATCAGGTTGACTCAGGAAGTTAAAGCAGATCTTAAAGTCTGGCAGCAATTTCTGTCGGGTTTTAATGGTCGCTCCTTTTTTCTCTCAGTTGATTGGGCTAATTCACACCATCTCAAATTGTATACCGATGCATCCGGTGCCATAGGCTTTGGGGCAGTTTTTGGCGGGCATTGGTGCTATGGGGAATGGCCCGCGAGCTGGCGTCATTGCAACATAGCATTTCTTGAATTTTATCCCATTGTCCTAAGTCTCCACCTCTGGGGACATACTATGAAGAATCAGCGTATTTTGTTTTTTACCGACAATGAAGCATTGGTCCATGTTATTAACAAACAGACTTGTCGTGATAAGGACTTACTGTTCTTTGTGCGTAAGCTGGTCCTAGTTTGTCTTAATTACAATATGTTTTAAAGCTAAGCATGTCCCAGGCTTACAGAATAAGCTGGCTGATTCTCTTTCTCGGTTACAGTTGCAGATTTTCAAACAACTGGCACCAGCTTACATGCACAAAGCTCCCACGGTCATACCTCCTCATCTGCAGCCACTGAGTTGGCTTCAATAGCTTCCTTTTTACTTCGCTCCAGTCTTCAGCCCTCATCCATACCAACTTATCAGCGTGCTTGGAAGCTTTTCCACCAATTTTTTGTTTCTACCTTTCATTACCCTTTTCAAGCATTGCCTATTTCACCTTCCATTTTGGCCTTATTTATTGCTTATTTGTTTCGTTCACAGTATGCTCCATCCACTGTGATGACCTATGTGTCATGTTTGAGTTACTGCCATAAGCTAAAGGGCTTTTCAGATCCCTCTAAAGTTTTTTATGTTGCTCAGATGCTTAAAGGTTTTCACAAAGTTGGCTTTCGCCTTGACAGTCGTCTTCCCATTACATTGCCCATTTTAGCTAAATTAATTTCTGTGGCACCTTCTTTGGTTGGTTCTCCTTATCAAATTTGTCAATTTCAGGCAATGTGTTCACTAGCATTCTTTGCCTTTTTACGAATTGGTGAAATGACTTCAACTAGTGGGTGGAGTGATACTTCTCCCTTACAAATTTCGCATGTTAGTAAGCTGCTCAGCTCTTCAAGGGATTTGAATGCTTTCAAGATTACTTTCGATAATTTTAAACATAGTTACAATGCTCCCCCTTTTTCCATTTTGGTGTCTCGTCAGCCACAATCCTGCCCTGTGGAGCTTTTGGCCAAGTATTTAGCAATGCGAGGGACCCGACCGGGTGCTCTCTTCATTACAGTGGATGGGGCTCCAGTTTCTCGGTCTCATTTTTCCAATCAGTTGTCATCTGCCGTACAGTTTTGTGGTTTGTCCCCCTCAGTCTACAAGGGACATAGTTTTCGAATTGGCGCTGCTTCTCATGCTGCAGATAAGGGGTTATCCGATGCTCAAATCCGCCTCTTAGGGCGATGGAAATCTAATGCATTTCTTAAGTATATTAGAACACCTAATCTTTGCTCTTAAAGCTGTTATTTTCTCACCATCCAGCGGGTGCAATTGCCTCAGTTTACTATTTTGTTCCACCTGCAGTATTAGGTAGTAGGGGTGGTTCTTACTTTTGGTGTAGCCCAAAATATTCTTTCTTCTTACTTGAGTAAGGCAGGTTCATGTAAATTGTCCATTAACACAGGACTATCCATTGTTGATATGGGGCATTAGCTAGCATGGGCAGCTCTTGCCTTGGGTTGGCATTGTGTCAAATGCATCGAAGAAGTTAAGTGAGGCGTTTAAGCCTTCTTTCACATATTTTGTTTAGTATCCTACTGTTGATCTGGGGCATTAGCTAGCATGGGCGGCTCTTGCCTGGGGTCGGCATTGTCTCAAATACACCGAGGACGTTAAGTGAGGCGTTTGAGCCTTATTCCACATATAGTTTAGTATCCCACTGTTGATCTGGGGCATTAGCTAGCATGGGCGGCTCTTGCCTTAGGTCTTAGTCTCATTATACTTGTCTTTTCTTATCCTAATGTTGATCCAGGGCAGTAGCTCGCATGGGTGGCCCTTGCTTGGGGTGGGCACTTACTCGCTTACCTTCAGATAGTCTATTCAACAGCATAATGGTTGACTATTGTGATTCCGAGCATTAGCTTTCATGGGCGGCTCTTGCTTCTGTGCTGCGCTTGCCTGGGGTGGGGCGGCATGTGTGCGGTCACATGCTTTGGCGTTTTCAGTGCCCTCACCTTTACTGGGCCAAACTTTGTATCAAGGATTTGATTGAACAGTAATTTTAAATAAATGTGGCTATGGGATTTTGCCCATAGCCATTTACTCCAATTGTTGATTGGTTATAATTTTTCCCAGTAAACATAGCTCAGGCAAGGTAGCATATTTGGGTTGTTCATATAATTTATAAGGGAGAAAAGGCATAAAATTAGTTTTATTATAGTTGTCAACCAATTACTGATTATTACGCACCACTAGGTTAAGTGTTCTCGAAGACAATGACGAGCGGCATTCAATCCGAAAGGGAACTGACTGAAGGCGCATCTAAGGAAAGTGAAGGTAACTCAAAATCAATTTCCTTCTGAATTTTGTTAGTTTGTTAGTTTTAGAAATTTAAAATTAAAAAAAAAATAGAATTGCTGTTAATGTTTACGTAATCTTTGCAATGAAGAAAGAATTGCTCAATAATTAAGTTTTGAAAAATGTGCACGACTACCCATCTGGACACAAAATAATGCTGATTTATCATCAGGTTAATATGATAAAAAGAAACAATTTACGACTGAAAAAGCTATTCAACCCGCAGAATAAATGCTTGTTTAATGCATGAAACAAATAGATTGTATGTTGTCGTGTGTCTGTTGAGTAATACATATACAAACTTATTCACATATAGTTTAAACCGGTAGAAATATTTCAGTCCTTCTGCAAGAATGCTTGAAAATCAAACTGCGTGAACAATATCATGCATTACATGAGAAATCTGGTAATATTTCAGAGGCAGAGAAACTGGTTGGCCAACAGGACGTTCAACCGGCCGAAAGTGAACTGACTAAAGGCGCATCTAAGAAGAGTGAAGGTAACTCAAAATCAATGTGCATATGTATTTCGTTAGTTTGTACGTTTCAAAATTCATAATTTAAAAAAAATGGAATTCCTGTTAATTTTTACGTAATCTTTGCAACAAAAATGAATTGCGCAGTAGTAAAGTCTTGAAAATGGTAACGGCTGCCCATCTGATACAAAATGATGCCAATATATTATCAGAGAATCATGATGACTGAAAAACGATTCAAGTCTTACAATAAATAGTAATTGGCCTTTTTTTGTGCTGAAGGAATCTAAGCCAGAATAATGACACCGGCCACTGATACTGTTTGGCTTTGCAAATTACATGTACTTTGTTGAGACACTTTCGCAATCTAATTTGTTTATTGCTTCAAATCTAATCATAAGTGGAGAAAATGAGGAATTCGAAAACTTAGGACGTTTGGCTGTTGACTTAGCTTACTTAAATAACGGTATACGATCTACAGCAATATCTAAAGTTTTACTGTTTTCTAAACATCAGACATATTTGACTGCTTAAATTCTGAAGATAACTGAATATAATCGAAAAGCTTTGAAATGAGATTGTTATTTCATTTATTTTATCTCTTTCGAAATGCGCAATGAAGTCCTTTTGGAGCTCTTAACGTCAAGCTCGTAGATTAGCTATGCAAAGACTCACGTACGATTCTGTTTTTGTTATGTTCCATTACAAAGAAAGTGTAGTAAAATAATTTTTGGCAGCGAACAAATAAATTAGATGAAACTGAACTAGATGGAATCAATTGGATTTAGGTGGCCCTCAGGTTGATCTCGGTTGGCCGTTCGCAGAAAGTAAACCTGATCAAACACTTGATACACATCCCCCAACGATTTGTCTAGGAGTTTGACTAATGGTTGTCAGCCATAGGTCGAGGGTTCAATTCGTTTATAAGGGAACAATTCGCGGTTGATTATTGGTTATTGTTTTTAATAACTATATAATTGTTTTTGATTTGATGTTTAGAATGCTACTAATTTGATTGATTATAGGGAATAGGTAATCACCTAGAAAAAATTCTGCGCTAAACATTAAAAAATAGCATGAAAAGCTAACCTCCATGAAATCTCGCACAACCTTATATTTGATTAAGCTAGTTTTATGTTGATTCACCATAATATATAGTAAAAGATTTTCTACGTTGAAAAGCGATCAAACTTTGTTACAACAACAAACATATGAAACATATGTGTGAACTGCGGTTATGAGACGTATATGAGAACGATCCTTCGCAGTAAAGCACTATTTGAGCAATAGTGAAAATCAGACCTGAAAAGAATTTCAGGCCTGTACGGGATTCGAACCACTGACCTCTGCGATACTAGTGCAGCGCTCTACCAATTGAGCTAACAAGCCAACTGGGAGCAGGCCATCAAATTAATTCGATATAAACCCGTAGATGATAAATCAAACAACAACAAACATATGAAACATATGTGTGAACTGCGGTTATGAGACGTATATGAGAACGATCCTTCGCAGTAAAGCACTATTTGAGCAATAGTGAAAATCAGACCTGAAAAGAATTTCAGGCCTGTACGGGATTCGAACCACTGACCTCGAAACCTGTTTGATTTATCATCTACGGGTTTATATCGAATTAATTTGATGGCCTGCTCCCAGTTGGCTTGTTAGCTCAATTGGTAGAGCGCTGCACTAGTATCGCAGAGGTCAGTGGTTCGAATCCCGTACAGGCCTGAAATTCTTTTCAGGTCTGATTTTCACTATTGCTCAAACTTTGTTACAGCGGAAAATCAGGTCTAACTTTGATGTCTTTGATAACTTTGAAACTTTGATGTCTAAAAGGGATAACGAGTTGTCAGAAATTTCCCAGGTATATTTCAGAGCCGGGTGAAAAGAATTGACTGCGGTTATGAATTGAATCAGCTCCTCTCCGGTAGAGGAGGTGGCACCGATACAGTCGTCGATGTAGCGACCGTAGAGTTCAGGTTTGGAGCCGTTGTATTGGCTGAAAGACTGGTGTTCGACAAAACCTACAAAAAGATTTGCATAGCTAGGTCCCATCTTGGTGCCCATGGCTACACCATTGGTTTGTTTGAAAAAGTTGTCCCCGAATGAAAAACAATTGAGTGTGAGCACTAATTCGGCTAAGCGTAATAGTGTTTAAGATTTAGGTTCCTTAACAGTACGTTGATCAAAAAAATGTTTAAGGGCCAGAAGACCTTCGCTATTAGGAATGACAGTGTAAAGAGACGTAATATCCATGGTGAAAAGAAGTTTGTTTTGGCCAAGGAAATTAAAGTCGCGAAAAATTTGAAGAGCGTGTTGGCTGTCTTTAATATATGATACTAAAGTTTTGACGATGGGAGCCATAATTTTGTCTTGATAGTTGGAGATAAGTTCGGTAGGGCAACTGTAAGCCGAGACAATGGGCCGACCCGGGTTGTTAGGTTTGTGAATTTTAGGTAAAAAGTAAATACAAGAAGTTCTAGGAGTGGTTATGATGAGATTTTTTGCTGTGGCCGGCAATTCTTGTTTAGTTATGAGTTGATTGATCGTATTCTTGACGGTGTTTTGATTGCTGGCAGTGAGGTCTTTGTCGACCTTTTGATAAAAAGAGGAGTCAGAAAGTTGCCGCAAAGCTTCTTTTTGGTAGAGGTCGGTGCGCCAAACAACGACTGAGCCGCCCTTATCGGCCGTTTTGATAACTATGTCTTTGCGTTTTCTAAGGCTTTTTAGAGCTGACCACACTTCAGAAGAGAGATTGGAAAATTTGGTAATACGATTGAAATTAAGTTTGTTGATATCGTGGCGACATTTTTGGATATTTTTGTTTATGTCTACGTAATCTTTGAGATCATGAAAGTATGGCCAATTAATTGAGTCTTGAAATCGTGAACGACTACCCATGAATTTGAATTGATGTAATTCATTATCAGGCTGATATTATAAACAAAAACAGTTGACGACTGAGAAACAAAATGATTTCAGTCGTAGAATAAATGCTAAATGACCTTTCCTTTTGTAATGAACAGGATTCATACGTGAGCAATGATACCAGTGATATTGTTTTCCAGTGCAATAAAACATGTACAGTCGGACTTGTATTACATGTAAGTGGCACCAAGAAATCATAAATTCTCTTCACAGCACCATATTAAGCGGTCACCCTGTATTAAGCGGTTGGTTTTCAAAGTCACCTGGATTTGTTTCCCCTGAATCACTGTAATTTTCTCTCATATTAGGCATTCGTGGTCATCCCTTTACTAAGTCGCAACGGCTTGTTATCATTGTCTTCCACCCGTGTGTTCAATGGTCGATAAAAGCGGAACCATTCAAAGAAAAAATTATCTTTTAAGAAATTTTTATCTATGTTTCTCTCCGGAAATGAAAGTAAGTTGTATTTTGAGCAAGTTTCTGTACATTAATTGGTTAATTAAGGCACAAAGAGGCATCGTACAATAGCCCTATTCTGTGGAACCTATAAAGTGCAATTCTCCTTGAGTGACCGTTGAAAAACCTCCAAGCTGATGATTAATAAAACTACTGTTGACTTTAATTCTTATTTTTGACAGCATAGCAAACAAGGGTAAGAGAAATTGAAAAGTGGCTGATTGACAACTGCGTGTTGCTCTTCAAAGATAATGGATTTCCTAACAATGACCGCGTGGTGTGATCATCTGGGCAAAAGTAGTCCTGAGAAAACTTTGAAAAAGACTTCCGCTAGGGCTCACTATCATTGACAGCGGTCTCTCTCTGGACTACTCTCACCTGGACGATCTGACTACATGATCATATATTACTCCCTGGTTCAAACCACAAAATGAAGCTAGCAGTAAAGATCGGTTAGTCTCGTAACAACTTGCCTACTTGACTGCTGAAATACTGAATATTTGGTTGGAGAAAGTACTTTTCATTTAAATCCTTCTCTTTCGAAATATGCAACGAAGTACTTTGGGAGCTTTTCGGCAGCTAAGGTCAAGCTTGTAGATTAGTTATGCAAAGGCTCTAACGTAGGATGTTTTTCGTTTGTTTTGTTCCATTACAGAGGTAAAGTAACAAAAGAATATTTTTGCAGTCAATAAATAAATTGAATCAAACTGAACTTTATGGCATCAATTTAATTTAGGTGAGCCTCGAGTTGATCTCGGTCGGCCGTTCGTAAAAAGTAAACCTAATAATACATTCGATACATATCCGCCAACGATTTGTCTAGGAGTTTTACTGGCCAGTTGTCGGCCATGGGTCGAAGGGTTAAGTAGCGCGTTGACGTGGGAACAACTCGCGGTTGATCAAAAGTTAATGTTTTCATTTGCTAATTTGTTTTTTTAGTTGATGCAGAAAACGCTCCTGCTTTGATTGATTTTAGGGAAAAGATAATCACCAAGGAAAAATTCTGCGCCAAACATTAAAGAATAGCATAAAAGTGAGCCTCGATGAAATCTCGCACAATCTTATATTTAATAGAGCAAGTACTATGATGAATCATCGCAATTCATTTAAAAGAACTTCGACGTTGAAAAGCGATCAAACTTTGTCACAGCCTAACATCAGGTCACAAACGTCCTTTCGCAGAAACATGCGAGTGGGAGAAGAGGCTGGGATATTCGCTGCTATTCGCGAACTCATCGTAGAGAATTGTTTATGGTGGTATAAAAATACACTGAGAAACAACTCCAGTTTCTTCATTTACTGCAGTACTCAAAATTTCAAACTTACAGGTTTCTTCATGAACTATATTTGTGCTAGTAAATTATTATGTTCAGATACCACATACTAAAGTCACTTCGCCACAATTTTCTCCTTACTCTTTCTTGGGTTGCCAACTGAGTAGAAAAAAAAAAGGAAAATTTTACAAATCTGACCCAGACAGTTTGTTTTAAGCTTTAACTTTCATGACTAAAATGTCCGCAAACGTAATGCTAGCGAAAAGCGACTAAAACTAGCCTGATTAGATAAAAGACACGTTGACCTAGCTACATAGCCTTGTGTTTATTTTTACTAGAAGCGCAACAACAACAACAGCAACAGTATCATGACATCATAGAAAAAACCAAACAGTTTGAAGCTGATCACAAGGAATGTATGAGGGTGTTGCCATACGAAGATAAAAGCGGTCAGGTGTACGTTCAACTGTACGTGTTCCGTTGCAATAACGGCAGATCAGAAGAGTTGAAAAAATCTGCTCGAAAGGACTTTGGAAAGATGGGTGTGGGGCTAGAGTGGACAGATTTGGGCAAAGAAATATCTGATGGGCCAAACATTACCCCTGGAGTGTCAAGAAGATTGGAGAAATTCGAGGTTGATGAAATTAGTAAGATCATTGACACTTCTCTACTCATTTTCAACAAGCATCGTAACATCACTTTAGTGTACCCTTCTCTCAAAGTAACGAATTCGAAGCCGACAAACGAGCCTTGCATCATGGTTAATGTTATCGGCAAAGGTCGCATCCCAATCGGCGAAACCGACATTCCAGCATTTATTGGAGGTTTCCCGGTAGACATCGTGGAGGGATTTTGGATTGAATCGTAGGCCTCATCCAGGCCAATTGAGCAACAAGAACAGGGGGATTACCTTCGTTTGGGAGCGAGCATTGGCATCAAAGGGGTCGCTGCTGCTGGGACTTTAGGTGCGATTTTGAAAGATGATGATGGTAACGATTATTTGCTTTCTAGTCATCATGTGATCGGAGAAGGAGACACAAAATGAAGTAGGAAAGATCGGCTTGTCTCGAAACAAGTAGCATATTTGACTGCTTAAATTCTGAAGATAACTGAATATAATCGAAAAGCTTTGAAATGAGATTGTTATTTCATTTATTTTATCTCTTTCGAAATGCGCAATGAAGTCCTTTTGGAGCTCTTAACGTCAAGCTCGTAGATTAGCTATGCAAAGACTCACGTACGATTCTGTTTTTGTTATGTTCCATTACAAAGAAAGTGTAGTAAAATAATTTTTGGCAGCGAATAAATAAATTAGATGAATTGTTCCACGAGTTTACTAGGCTGAAGACTTTGTCTTTGACCGTGAGTGCCAGTCAACATTCCTCTGAACGAAAATTGGAAGAACTTTTCAATCGTGAATCAAGGGTTGTGGCAGACTTCTTAGATAGTTTTAGGGGCCTCATTCGTAGAGGAAACAGTCTTTACCAAACAGAAGTGTGCATCGATGTTGCTATAGCGAAGTTGAAAGATAGATAATCAAGAGCCCTTAGATCAAATCGCTTTGTCGAAATTATTGGCACTTCAGATTACCCAAGAGGCAGTTTCCTTCGTTCGTGTGAAGTCCAAGGTTTGGAGAGAAAATGGTGTATGTCCGGCAGCGTCACTGGATACAATTTCATAAAACAGAAATGTATCCCAGCGCGTTTGAGTCTCGGTTCCACCAGGATGCATGTAGAGTTTCATGACCTTGACACGGGAGTAATCTGTGAATTCTATGAATTCGTTTCTGGGGAAAGCTGCTTCATGATTGAAAACAAAGAACAGCCATTCACTCGTCTAGGTGATTCTGGGGCAGTGATTTTTGAAAAATGTGACGGAGAGGATTCCATGTTAGCGATTGGCATTGTTACTGGTGTACAAATTATGAACAACAAGTTTTCTGCCACTTTTGTGTCACCGTTGGATGCTGCTCTTGATAAAATGTCAAGGAAACTGAGTAAAAATCTTCAAATAGTCTCAAACTATGAATAGAAAACATCCTTGAAAAAGAATACGGGGTTTTAAGTTTTTTTTTTCCTGCTTGGAGGTCTCCTTCTGGATTTATTTAGAACCAGCGGACATTAAGACACAATTTGAATATGAATTGCTCCGACAACATTATAAGGTCTAATTTACCTTCAGTCTGAAATGAAGGAAAGTTACAAGGTTTATTTGCGAGAAAGTATTGTTGTCTTCCCCAAAGCACAGGAAGTGAGCTTATATTTCAGCCATTTTGTTAATGAGTTTATTCATTAGTTAAAGAATTTCATTTTGTTCTACGATTGTTCCACGTAAAACTGTGCGCTGACTCGAGACCACAGGAAACGTATAATCGCTATATATTGGTTGCTATTCGATCTGAAAATCTGGGTTAGCAATTTAAATACGTACATTTTTCGTTCAACGCACTGAACGAAAAAAACACCTAAATGCTTGAAATCAGAGTGGAAACGAGTGTTATTAACCGTCGATCAATGTTATTAATCCTTAAACATATTTAATAAAGGGATTATTAATCATTAATTAGGGACCTTAAGCTGTTAAGACGGCAACGCCGTAAAAGAAGTTCATTAAAAATGAATTTATGTTTTAAATTGGAAGTTAGCAAAAGGCCAGGTGTTTTTACCACCTTTTACAGCGCCAGACCTTATCTTTAGGTTATAGTCACTGAGAGCATCGTTCCGAGTTTGAAATGAAACTTTGCCGTCACGGTTTCTGTTCTCAGGCAACAAAGAAATATACAAAGTCGGAAACTGCACGTGCTGAGCTATCGTTCTGCTCATTAGATCTTTTGTTTTCCCACATCATTGTCGCCGTCGTGGTTTGCGTAAGATTCCTATTATCTCACTTTTCCCTTATCAACTATTAGACCAGTCATCGATTATCTTCTGGAGGGGGAGGAGAGTTGGGGGATTTTGTCGATCACATGGTTTTTAGGGGGAACAGGGCATAAAAGGGGGGGACTATAGGGGAATCATAGGAATACTACACCTTACAGGGGATCAGGTAGATTTCACAATGACTCAACCAAAATCCGTCGAGTTTGTTAAAGTAATAAAGCCATGGGGTTTTTCACAATGTAATTACATTTTAGAGGAATTCACTAAACGTTATCTGGAACTGGAAACAACCGGGAGACTGTTAAAATAAAAAAATTGGTATTAAGCAATGATTTTCTATATATGTAATTCTAGCTTATCTAGGTGTTGAAATTGTTACCTTCTGTCATTGTGACAAATAAGTCTTCTTAATTTGGCAAAATGCTGTAATACCAGGTGTTCGATTTTCACGGTAAATAGTTTTTTTGGTAAGTTACATTCGTATTGGACTTTAGTTTTCAAATAAGTGAATCAGCCTAATGGTGGAATAGTAGAGGAAGAAGCAGTTTCTCTGGTCAAAGTTGATTCTTATACAGATTTTTACTGGAAAGTATTTAAAATCTTCTTAAATCTTTTTTATTGCTGAAACAGGTGGACTGCTTTTCCGGAGACGTACGTAACAGTCGTTGTGCAAGGCAAGGGTGATCGATTTTGGTCACGTGACTAAAAAGATGTTTAGCACAAAAAATAAACGCACGTAAGAACATTCCTTCGCATCTCTTTTCCCGCGCTTTTGCTGTCTGTCGTTGTTTATCCGCTTTCGTTTAGTAATACAACATGATCCAGCTACGAGTGTTCTATAATATTTCTTTTCAGCTAAAATCGAAGCGATTATCAGACATCTTAAGGCTATCGTCTACACTTTTACCACGGATACAGGACCTTTCTTGTTTGTGTATGGAAGAGCCCGTGCGATTACGAGTGTTTGCGTTTGAGGCGTAAGGGATAGATCACGTGCGCATAATTCAAATACGCTTCTCTCCAGCGGCAACTGTTTCACACGTCTTCGAAGAAACAGTCTACCTGTTTCGGTAGTATCCTCTCTGGTTCTCATTTAAGGTCAATCCTTTGTCTAACTTACGATCAGGAAAGTCCTCTAATATTTAGTATTTTATTCTTATCACGTTTATATCAGTTTACCGAACAGACGCACGGCAACATGGAATCAGTTTTTTTGTATGATAAAAAAGCAAAATGTTGTTAATGGTGACGTCTATTATGCGCTGTCCTCAAAGAGCTCAACCAATCAAAATGCGCGAATAATTCAGCTTATCATAAAATTTTTTTAGATCTTAACTAGTCTTCCCTGCTGTAAGTTTATATAAAAGGGTACTAAGGAATAAAGAAGTTGAACTAAGCAGAACGTAGAGTGTCAGAGAAATTATTTTCCAAAAACTTATCATGTGTCGATAGTGCTATGTTTTCTATCACGGTTTATCCCTTCTCTGATTCCTTGGTTCTCCTTACACTTTTCGAAAATTATTGAAAGAGGCCTGCTAGTGAATCATATGACATCTCTTTTCAAAATAAGGGGATCGATACTGCGATGTCCAGCTCTCAAAAAATACAAAGGAAGTTAAGAAATTTCCCTGTGCAACGAATTCATCGAACCATGGAATCGTCTGAATATTTGTCTTGCCATCGCACCCACTTCTGCTGATTTACCAAAGTCTGGCCTCCGTGCAGTTAAGAATGTTTTCTCTTTTGACTGCAAACATGCTTCAATCCCAAACAGATTTTTCCCGATTCCTGTTGGACGGGAAATGAGAGTTTTCACAGCCTCTGTATTTATATATATATACAGATATACAGGACTTTTAGTTTTTAGTTTTTATGTAAATACGTTTCATCTGAAGAAGGCCGAAGGCCGAAACGTCGCCACATTAAAGCTGGAACGGTTAGAAGTTTGCTTCATGTTTCATCGTTTTACACTTTCTATATATATATATAGAACAAAAATTTCAAATTTTATCAGGTGATATACTTTTGTAGCATACAAGTTATTTCGGTATCTGATACAAAGTGAAGTCATTTTCATCCACTCAAGATATCTCTCTAATAAGCATTTCTCCTTTGAAAGATGACGACTAGTATATCGCCTGTTATATCAAAATAGAAGGTTCAAAAAAGCGAAAAGTGCAACAAGTGGTGTATCCAGATCAGGCCATCTCCTAATATTCAACACAGCTAAGGTGCAAGAAAGAGCAAATATAGGAAACAAAGCCAATATGGAATTAGAGAGCTAAAAAGTGAACGTGTCAGGGTGTAGAAAACGGATCAACAGAATCAGAGGCAAATGCAAGGGAACAATGACGAAGTGTAACAATGATGTATCGAATCCTTTTTGTCCGAAGATATGAGACATTTGCCCCGTTTATTCTTTGCATACCATAATGGATTTTCGACCCTTTAAAAACGAAAATTAGGAATAAAATGAAAAAAAGATTTTGCCTGACATCTGGTGCCATGTACTGCCTGTAAAGGAAACATTTTTCAGTACTTAGTCAGCAATTCTTTCAGGGCATAACAACTAATCGCTGTGTGCCTGCGTGGTTTTTGTTTTGGCGTGAAGCCTGGTATATGGCGGCTTGGCCTTCTACTAACGTGGAATTTTAATGTTGACGGCAAACTTCACCAAGAATGGCTCAATTAGAACTATTTAGTTTCAGAAAAGATAATATCTCGCTCCCCTTTTGAAGAATTTGCATAGAAAAAAGTATCTCGCGAGGCCGCAAAGATCAGAAATGGAGACCTTGTTTATGGTCGTTTATGGTGCTGCGCAAATTTTTAACGCCCGGATGAAAAGAGCAGCGTGTCGAAGGTAAGAAAAACTTTCAAACTGTTTGTTTGGAATTTGACAGTGTAGTCTGATCGTCCAGGTGGGTGAAGTCTTGAGAAGGACTGTTGTCGGTTGCGATGACTAACATTTCCAAAACTGAGCAGAAGTCATCATCAGAGTCTAGTGAAAAGTTGTTGTCAGTCGAATGTTCTAAGTCCAGTTCGTGTTAAATGACAGGTCAGGTTTGCCGTGATGTTATTGGCTGTAACACCCAGATGGCGTAAGTCGGTCGGGATTGGTCTGTTTCGTTCCGTCAGTAAAATTAGGTCGTTTTGTTCAGTTCCTCTGTAATGTTAATAATGTCGTGAATGAGACGTTTGTATGGCGCTGGCGGTGGTCAGTTGACACCTGTTGAGGAGAGTCTGTTCTAAGTTAGTAAACCAGCTTTCCAGAGTCAGTTGTTGAAAGTAGTTAGCGCTGTAGGTTAGGCAATTTGCGCAGAGTCCCAGTCCATAGTGTGGTTCGTAGGGCGACTTACAACCACGACTGACAACAATCCTTCTCAGGACTACACCCACCTGAACGATCAGACTACACTATCACATGTGATAGTGTAGTCGGGTTCAAACCAAGAATGGCTCATTTAGAATTATTTGAACTATCACATGTGAACTATCACATGTGAACATATAACTATCACATCTGATAGTGTAGCCGGGTTCAAACTATTAACTGTTTGGAACTCGTGATGGTGTTTTTAGATTATTTTGACTTTCATATTCTTTCATTCCTACATGTTTGTAAAGAAGTTGGATCATGTATCTTTTAGGATACCTCAATTGATATATCAGTTGACATTTTGACCGACTGTCGGCTGATATATTGATCAACACTCAGTTGACAATTGACCAACACTCAGTGAGACTTGGTCGATATATCTGTCGAGATGTATGTCAGCCGATACAGCTTTTAGTTCACAGATAGTTCTCTGATAGTTCACCAATACCTCCCCAATACCTCCCCAATACCTCGCCGATACCTCACCAATACCTTGCCGACAATCCACTGGGTATCTTTAGGGTACAACGATGTATATATCGGTGGATGCATTGATGGATATATCAATCGAGGTACACCCCCCCCCCCCCCACAAAAAAAGACATGATCTATCAGGCACAACAGCAAAGTGTAACACCACTGGGCTTTTATTTTTCACTTCATTCTTAAACATATGATTTGAAATTCACATGATTTGAAGTACAGTAAACACCCGCATATAAGAACACATGGGGCGTTTAATATAAGTCGCATATTGAAACAACAAAAGGTCAAAGTAGCCTACAAACCACAACAAACAATCAACAGCCTTTTTCCACACCCCAAGGAGCTAGACGAACCTGACCGCCAGAAGTCAGGCATGGTGTACAAAATCAGTTGTACACAGTGTAATTTTAAGTACAATGGCCAATCAGAAAGATCATTAAAGACCAGAATTGCGGAGCACAAAAAGGCAGTTGCAGGTTTTGACTTAAACTCCAAAGTCGCAAGCCATGTCCACTTTTTCGACCATAACATGGATTTCACAAACGTCAGGGTCGTTGGTTTCGAAACTAATTACCACGAGAGACTTTTCCTTGAAGCCTGGCCCTCTACTTTGGATCCGAATGCGGGGAACTATCACATCCCACTTCCAGAAGCCTATAAAGACCTCGCGCGAGCATAAAATACATAGTCACGCGCGCAAGCTTCGCGTCATGTTTTCAACTTTAAATAATAATAATAACGGTTTATTCACAGTATATCCACATAAAAGGTGTGGCTCTTCATCTGTGAAGGCCTACGATACCAAAATTTAATAATAAAACTAATTTATAATGACTAACTAAATTGTAATAAAAACTATACATGAAAGTAAATATGCAGAATATATTGGTTGGTGGTGGTGGTTGTTTCTATATCTTTACAAGGAAGACAAAGCGCTCGCCTTCAAGAATGCCTTGCAGAGCCTGCAGTATTCTTTAAAACCTGTGCAATTCCTTATATTTGTTGGAAAATCGTTAAAAATCATGGCTGCCGAATGCTGAAAGGTGCCTTGTACCAATGGAACATAAAGCCTTGGAGCAACACTGGAACGAAGATGCCTGACGGGTTTAACGACTTGCAAATTTCAATGGGAGGGCCAGTTAACAGAATACAGTGCTTTAAAAATAGTCTTTAGTAGCGAGTAGTCCCTTAGCTCCAGGATAGGTAGCCAGCCAAGATCCAAAATGGTAGATATACGGTTTACATATTTACAAGTGATGAGACTAGCCATAGCGAACTGGAGCCTTTGTAGTCTAGTTGAGAGGAACTTTGGTAGTGGATAAAAGACAATGTCACAGTAGCTTATTTTAGACAGAATTGTTTCTACCAAATGTTTCCGTAGTTTAAAATTAGTAAAGTTCCTTACTTTTCTTAAGGTTCTCAGAGTCGCATAACAAGATTTAAGAATAAAATTGATATGAAATTCCCATCTAAGATTTGAGTCAATGTGTACTCCCAGGAGTTTTGTCACATTTATACGTTCCAGTGGTTTAACGGAGATATCTTATCCCAACTCCAGATTCCGAGAGAATGAACATGAGCCATCTGTGGAGTTGAGATAAGAATGGCCTCGGTTTTCTTAGAGTTTAGGGCCAGGTTTGAATCATTTGAACAGGCGCTGAGGCCTGCCAGGGTCGCATTCATGCTTTCCGCTAGAGATGGGATCTGCGGTGTAGTACAGCTAGTGTATAATGTTGTATCGTCCGCATATTGGAAACTTTTGACTGTTGGTGGAAGAATATCTTGAAGATCCGCGACGTAGAGATTGAACAACATCGGTCCAAGGATTGAGCCTTGGGGGATTCCAAATTCGGAGAGCACGGGTGAGGATTTGCGATCATCAATTTGAACGTAATGTCTCCTGCCGCATAGTTAATTTGCAAGCCATTCGAGGACATACTTTGAAAAACCGAGGTGATGCAACTTGGTTATCGCCGTTTTAAAACAAACGGTATCAAATGCTTTCGAAAAGTCTGCTAGTACCATAAGAGTTACCTCTTTCCTTTTCATGGCACTCAATAGGTCGTCCCTTATACCTAAGAGTACCGTAGAGGTCGAATGCCCCTTACGAAAGCTCGAGATGGTGTCTCTAAGGAGAGATTCTCTTGTGCAGAAATCAGTCATTTGGGAAGCAACTAACTTCTCAAATACCTTAGAAAGTATGGGAAGAATCGACACTGGACGCAAGTGATCATCCGAGACCGGTGTGTCAACTTTTGGAATGGGGCTGACACGCGCGATTTTCCAGACATGCGGGAAGTACAACTTTGAAATACAGTTATTGATGATAGTTGTGAGTGGGTCGGCCATGCATCCAGCAGGTAGCTTTACAAACCGGGCTGGCAATTGGTCGGGTCCATTTGAGCAATCACTGCGCAGTTGTTTAAGGGTTCGCAGGACTTCTCTTTGTGTAACACTTTCCAGGTGGAAGGCGCTCTCTTTATCCGTAAGACCGCGGATGAACTGGAAGAGTTCATCTTCGTTTGTCCATTCAACATCAAGCGTTCTCCTTGCGGTCGTAGCAAAATGAAGATTAAGCTTGTCTGGGTCGAACCTTAAAGGCTGTCGACAGGGGTGGAGTACGCGATGAACCATGCGCCAGACTTGCTTAGACTTGTTGGACAGCAAAGCCTTTTCCATGAAAGCTTTACGAGCTTTGCGTATAGCGTTCTTTATTTTATTTCGCACTTCCCGGAAAGCAGACCGAGAAGATTCTGAATTTGACTGATGCGCTTCTCGCCTCAGTTTGTCTCTTTGTGACTAGAGGTTAAGTATTGTTTCGTTATCCATCCACGGGGCGGGAGGACGTGTCCCACGGCACCTTCTGAGGGGTGCGCGCCTTTCAAGGCAGTCGTTAAACAAGGTGTTGAGAGTCTCTAATTGATCGTCAGGGTCATCAGTTGATGTTATTACCGAAAATGGTAGTGCAGAGAAGTCCTCTAAAAAAGCTGTCTCATTTAAGTTCTTCAGGTTTCTGATGTACTTATATCTTGGCTGATAACGAGCTACGCAGATGTTTACACACGCGAAGGGGCCATCGTGGTCACTCACAATACTACACGGTATCACACCATGAGATGTTATTTTGGATGGATCATTGATAATAATGTGACCCAGTAAGGTTCGTGATGTTCTTGTTGTTCTTGTAGGTTTGTCAATGATTTGCTTGACATGAAGGTAGTCAAGTAGGGAAATATATCGCCGCGTTGGGGCGTCCCACTGCGCAGTAATGCAACCGATGAGATCTTCGAACTTGTCCAGCCATGCCGAAGGTCTGTGCATAGCTTTTGACCGGTAAAAACTCCCCAGCATGTCTTTGTATATGTCTTTGTATGTGTATCATGTCTTTGTAAATGGCGTATGATAACGATCTTCGTTTTTCATATCACTGATGAAGGCTTAAGCATTTGCCGAAACGTCTGTTTCAAAAATAACAACAGTCAGAGGCAACCAATTTCTATAAAACTCATGACATCTCCTGACTAAACTTTTTCCATTTTTAAACAAGTATGGACTTTCCTTAGAACTTTTTAATATCAGTTCATATTTAATACAAAAAAAAAACACAAACACGACAAACAATACTTTTGCCTCTTGAACTCAAAAACTATCCCTCAAGTGCAATTCTGAGGCTAATATATTGTGTGATGGGCTTTATAGTAACGATGATAGAAACAATCATATGCGCTCAATTTGTTCTTCTGCATAGGTGATAAAG